>NC_134897.1:44516461-44518961 GCF_041734735.1 Babylonia areolata
GAGAGATACAGATGTAGACATACACAGACACAGAGATAGTCAGACAGACAAACAAAGGGACTTCTTTTTTTTTTTTTTTTTTTTTTGAAGATCAAGAGACTCAAACTGACTAACCATTTCTGACTGAACAGATGACTCATCAAAAGGCTGCTAGTAACACGTCAGTACACTCTCTCTACCACTGCAAGCACACGCACGCGAGGCAACACACACACACACACACACACACACACACACACACACACACACACACACACACGCACACACACACTCCTTTCAACCACACACCTGTCACCGCCACACCACCACCACCACCATTACAACTCATGTTAACCACTTACTACAACAGCTGGCTTTCACTGACCACAACTTTCCACTGCTGCTGCAGCTGCTCTTGCTGTGTGTTGGTTTCTTTCTTCTTTTGTGCGGTTTTTTGTGGGGGTTTTTTGTGGGGTTTTTTTTTGTTTGTTTGTTGGTTGGTTTTTTTTTTTTGGTTTTTTTTGTCTTTTTTTTTTTTTTTCGCCTTTACCATGCCTTTGACTTACAAAGTCTCCATGTCTGCGTGCGTGCGTGCGTGCGTGTGTGTGTGTGTGTGTGTGTGTGTGTGTGTGTGTGTGTGTGTGTGTGTGTGTGTGTGAAGATCAAGTCAAAATGATTTTTATATAGGGTGTGTGTGTGTGTGTGTGTGTGTGTGTGTGTGTGTGTGTGTGTGTGTGAAGTTAAGTCAAAATGATTTTTATAATATATAGGGTGTGTGTGTGTGTGTGTGTGTGTGTGTGTGTGTGTGTGTGTGTGTGTGTGTGTGTGTGTGTGTGTGTGTGTGTGTGTGTGTGTGTGTGTGTGTGAGTGTGTGTGTGTGTGTGTGTGTGTGTGTGTGTGTGTGTGTGTGTGTGTGTGTGAAGTTAAGTCAAAATGATTTTTATAATCTCTCTCTCTCTCTCTCTCTCTCTCTCTGTATATATATATATATATATATATATATATATATATATATATATATATATATATAGTGTGTGTGTGTGTGTGTGTGTGTGTGTGTGTGTGTGTGTGTGTGTGTGTGTGTGTGTGTGTGTGTGTGTGTGTGTGTGTGTGTGTGTGATAGTAATGATAGACGTGTCGGACTGTGACCATCAGAACAGCAAGAGGAGGCAACTGATGTCCCCAACTTTCTGGGCCAGAATCAGATCGTGGTGGAGAGGTGCCTTGCCCAAGTTGCACCCCCACTCTCTCGACCAGGGAGGGCTGTAGGACACTGGGCGTGCTCGGTGGGTTCCCAAAGGCCAGCTAGCCCCTACCTCCTTCACGCCTACCCCCACCACCCTTAACCCGTCCACCCCACCCCTCCACCCCTCGCCCTTACCCCTAATAACCCCCCACCCCCACCCCACCCCCCGTCCCTCCATCCCAACTACCCGGGCGTTTATTTGAGAAACGACGACAGCTGCTGCTGCTACAACTGCAGCGACCTGTTGCACACCACTGCGACAAAGCGTGGAAGATTATGTAGTGTTGTTTGGAGGGGGTTTGTGTGTGTGTGTGTGTGTGTGTGTGTGTGTGTGTGTGTGTGTGTGTGTGTGTGTGTGTGTGTGTGTGTGTGTGTGTGTGTGTGTGTGTGTGTGTGTGTGTGTGTGTGTGTGACAGGGAGAGCGAGTGAGCGAACGAACGAACTTTTTTTTCTTTTTTTTTTTTTTTGAGGGATAAAAGGATTAAGCACAGATGGCTTGTTTTCATCCTGCCCTCATGAAAAGGGAAATAAAATACTCAATACAAAAGCATAACATCACAGGAATAAATTTCAAATCACATCGCAAATAGAAAGAAGAAAAAAAGAGGAAGAAAAAGAGAGAGAAAAAAACAACGAAAACAACAAAAGTACATGTACAAATAATTTTTAGAAGAAAGAAGAGAGAGAAGAGAGAGGGAGACCGAGACAGAGAGACAGACCGAGACAGCAGCCCGAATTTCATACAGAGAAATATGTTGTGATAAAAAGAAATACAAATACAAATCATTGTCCACCTCAACTCCAAGAATTATATGACTGATTATGAAAGAGAGAGAGAGACCCCCCCCCTCCCCTGACCCCCCACCCCCACCCCACCCCCCACCCCCACCAACTCACACACACACGCACGCACGGAGACTGAGAGGCAGACAAATACACAGAGACAGAGACAAAGAGGAGTGTTTCCCTTCAAAGCACGAACAAGTCAACATCCCTTGACACAAATGCCCGGCTTCCTCCCCACCCTCCCAGCCACCCCAGCCCCCACCCGCCACCCCACCCCCCATGCCGCCCACCAAAACAATGCTGAAATATCCAGCGATCACCATCCTTATTTTCTTCCTCAGCGCAGGGCCAAACCAGTACGGCTGCAGAGCTGCGGAAAAGAAAGAGCATCATCTCCATAAAAACAAAAACAAGAAACAAGAAAACCTCACCCAACAACCGAAAACAAACAACAACACATAACAACACACAAACAATGCAATTGGGTTT
>NC_134897.1:44531461-44536461 GCF_041734735.1 Babylonia areolata
GGGTGGGGATTTGGGGTGATGGGTGGGTGGGGATTTGGGGTGATGGATAGGTAGGGGTGATGGATAGATAGGGCTTTGGGGTGATGGGTGGGTGGGAATTTGGGGGCGGTGGGTGGGTGGGGCTTTGGGGGATGATGGGTGGGTGGGGATTTGGGGTGATGGGTGGATGGGGATTTGGGGTGATGGGTGGGTGGGGATTTGGGGTGATGGGTGAATGGGGATTTGGGGTGATGGGTGAATGGGGATTTGGGGTGATGGGTGGGTGGGGCTTTGGGGTGATGGGTGGGTGGGGATTTGGGGTGATGGGGATTTGGGATGATGGGTGGATGGGGATTTGATGGGTGGATGGGGATTTGATGGGTGGATGGGGATTTGGGGGTGATGGGTGGATGGGACTTTGGGATGATGGGTGGGTGGAGGTCATCTGCCTGTCGCAGATTTCCTTCTATTTATTGGAAGACGGCGGGAACTCTTTCTCAATGAAGGGAAAAGGACACACACACACACACACACACACACACACACACACACACACACACACACACACACACACACACACACACACACACACACACACATTCTGTTTCTGTCTCTCTCGTCTCTGACTCTCTTTATGTCTCTGTCTGTCTGTCTGTCTGTCTCTCTTTCTCTCTCCCTCGTATATCATCACTCTTTCTATCTGTCTCTTCTCTCTCTCTCTCTGCCTCCTTATCTGTCAGTATGTCTCGCTGTCTCTCTCTCTCTCTCTCTCTATCTCTCCATGCTTATTCCACTTCCCTCATTAAAAAGATTCGTTCGTTCGTTCTCTCTCTGTTTCTCCCACCCACCCCTGTCTGTATATCTGTCTCACCATTTGTATAGCTCCCTGTATGTCTGTTCCCCTCCCCCTCTCTCTCCCCCGCTCTCTCACACACACACACACACACACACACACACACACACACACACACACACACACACACACACACATTCTAAATGTGTGCTTTCATTATTGACAGATCACATGGACGGCCTGGGGTGGGGGGTCACTGTCTGACCATGATTGCATCCAGTTAAAGGCAGGGGACACTTCTGAATGAAGGGAAACACACACACACACACACACACACACACACACACACACACACACACACACACACACACACACTCACATTCCACAGGGACTGAACAATGTGTTCTTTCATTATTGAAAGATAACTGGTGTGTGGGTCACAGCCTGTCAATGACTGCTACCAGTGAAGGCAGTGGCACTTCTGAATAATGAGAAATGGACACACACACACACACACACACACACACACACACACACACACACACACACACACACACACACACACACACACACACACACGCGCGCAAAACCCTCACCACTCCCCCACCCACACAGAGGAATTTTCTTCCAATATCAATGCACCTGACGAGACTTGTCTGCACTCTACGGGTCAGTGCAGTTCGATGCACATTTCTTTCGCCATAAAAAATGATGATGAAGAGAGAGAAAAGAAGAAGAAGACTACAACAAACAGAGAAACAAACATGCAAAGAAAACGAGCCAACGATATGATCTTTCACTGATGGAGCGAGCAAGCAAGGCACAAAGTGTGTGCCTTCATTATTGACATGTCAGGGTGAAACGGTGGGGGATGGGGGGGCGGGGGGGGGGAATGGGGGGGCGCGGGGGGGGGGATGGGTGGGTGGGTGGGTAGGTGGGTGGGTGCCTGTCACCGACTGGCATCTATTGGAAGGTGACGGACACTCTTGTGAATGAAGGGAAAAGGCCACAGACACACACTCTCTCTCTCTCTCTCTCTCTCTCTCTCTCTCTCTCTCTCTTTATCACGCCCCACACACATTCTAAAGGGACTGAAATTGTGCTTTCATTATTGACACATCACGAGGTGCAGGTCACTGCCTGTCAATGACTGCCTCTTGTGGAAGGCATGGAACACTTCTGAATGAAGGAACACGGCGACACACACACACACACACACACACACACACACACACACACACACACACACACACACACACACACACACACACACACACACACACACACACACACACACACACACACACACACACACACACACACACACACGGAAAGTGCAAGGACTGAGCAACAAACAAACAAAACAAGGACCAGTGCAGCTTAGCGTCGTAGAGTTATTTCTAGAGCTTATCCTGAAATAAGAATGAGAAGAAGAAAAAAAAGAAAGAAAAAGAGCGGGAAGAAAATAAAAGAGAAGAATAGAGGAATAAAAATAGGGAGGAATAAGAACAGATTTTTTTTTTTTTTTTAAAGGAACAGAATGAAAAAAACGAAAGTAGGACGAAGAGGCCGGACGATGGAGGATAAGAAAGCGAAGAAGGAGAAGAAGAAGAAGAAGAAGAAGATGATGATGATGATGACGATGACGACGATGATGATGATGATGATGATGATGATATCACTGATGCTGCTGCTGCTGCTGATGATGATGATGATGATGATATCATTGATGATGATGATGCTGCTGATGATGATCATGATGATGAGAATGATGATGTCTATCATGATGATGATGATGATGATGAGAAAGCGAAGAAGAAGCAGATAAAACTGTGAATGATGACGATGATGATGATGATGATGATGATGATGATGATGATGATAAAGCGAAGAAGAAGAAGAAGAAGAAGAAGAAGAAGAAGAAGAAGAAGAAGAAGAAGAAGAAGAAGAAGAAGAAGATTATGATGATGATGATGATGATGATGATGAGAAAGCGAAGAAGGATAAGAATATAATGACGAGAATGATGAGAAAGATGATGATGATGATGATGATGATGATGATGATGAGAAAGCGAAGATGAAGAATACTGAAAGAAAGGAAGGAGGGATGGATGTGAGGAATCACGGAAGAAAGCAATGAATGGAGATGGAAAGGGGATTTTAAAAAAAAAATGAAAGAGAGAAAGAAAAAGGTGGGAGGAAGAAGGGATGGAAGAAAGAAAGGAAAAAGAAGAAAAACAAGAGTAACAAAAAGTAAAGACAGGGGAAGAAAAAAAAGAGAAATAGAAAGAGAAAAAAAAAAATCGAAGAAAAGTCAGCAGCATATAATTATAAACAGAAATACAGACGGAAACAGGAAGGAAAGACGTTGATTCAGAAAGCATAAAACGGAGCCCCCAACTCCATACACACACGCACGCACGCGCGCACGAGCGCACAAACACACACTATTTAGAGAAAGTTTCCAATCTGATCGCATGACACATCACAAGACTGCATGTCAGCAGGTTAGCAGAATTCTTTACCTTTAAAAAAAATAATAATAATAACACGAAGAGAAGAAATAGACGAGAACAACTGCATGAAAGGAAGAAAAAAAAGGAAGAAAGATTAAAACGGAAGGAACGAAGGATATAAGAACATGACGAAGGAGAAGAAGAAGAAGAAGAATGAGAACGAATGAAAGAAGGGCAGGGATGAAAGAAGGAAGAAGGAAGGTGATAGAAAAAGAAGGAATTAAATGAATACATAAAAAGGAAAGTAAGAAAGTGTGTGTGTGTGTGTGTGTGTGTGTGAAACAGAGATAGACCCAGACAGACAGAAACAGGTATACAGACAGACAGAAAGGAGACAGACAGACAGACAGAGAGGAGAGAGACATACACAGTCGGACACAGAGACAGAGAGACAGAAAACGACAGAGAAAAACGTGTACAAAAGACACAGAGACAAACACAGAGAGACGGAGATGAAGAAACACACACACACACACACACACACACACACACACACACACACACACACACACACACACACACACACACACACACACACACACACACAAAGAGAGAGAGAGAGAGAGAGAGAGAGAGAGAGGGAGTGGGTGGAGGAGACGGCGAAACTGATTTTCCCACAAGCAGCCAACGCCAAAACGTGAAGAACGATTTCGACATCTTTGTATCGGATGGTAAATCGGCTGTCAGAATTATTATGAAGGTTATGAAGGCTCTCTCTCTCTCTCTCTCTCTCTCTCTCTCTCTCTCTCTCTCTCTCTCTCTCTCTCTCTCTCTCTCTCTCTCTCTCTCTCTCTATTTCTATCAGTGCGCGTACGCGAGAGCGTGCTTACGTATATATGTGTGATGCTAGCAGAGGTAAGAAAGATGGGGAGAAGTATAACATCACGATACAGGAAGGTGGAAGGTAATACATACACACGCAGACGCTCACACGCACACACACACACACACACACACACACACACACACACACACACTTGTGAAGCAAACATACATGCGCGCGCGCGCGCGCCTACACACACACACACACACACACACACACACACACTCACAAACTCACTCTCTCTCTTCCCTCTCTCTCCCTATCTCTCTTTATCTCTCTCTCTGCCTCTCTCTCTCTCTCCCCTCTCTCTCACTCTCTCTCTCTGTCTCTCTCTCTCCCCTCTCTCTCCCTATTTCTCTCTTTATCTCTCTCTCACTATCTCTCTCTCACTATCTCTCTCTTTGTCTCTCTCACTTTCTCTTTATCTCTCTCTGTCTCTCCCTCTCTCTCTCTCTCACACTATCTTTATCTCTCTGTCTCTATATCTCTCCCTCTCTCTCTCACTTTCTTTTATCTCTCTCTCTCTCTCTCTGTGCCTCTGTTAACCCCTTGTTAGCGCTTTCTGGCGTTATTGATCACATCATTTTGTTTGTATTTATCTTATTTCGTTTTCATTTGTTCTTTATTTATTCTTCTTTTTGTTTTGTGTTTTGTTTCTCTTTGAGGAAGGGAGGAAGGGTGATAGGGTGAGTGGGTGGGTGGTGGGGAGGTTGGGAGGTTGGGGGGTGGGTCAGAAAGGGAAGGAATCTAATTTCGCTGATGATTCACACGTTGTTTTAGCTTCTTTTTTTTTCTTTTTTTCTGGATTATTTGTCTGTTTCGTTTTGTTTATTCTTATTGTGTTGGTGTAGATTTCCCCTGCACTGGCTCGTCCTTTGCCCGGCAGA
>NC_134897.1:44593961-44598961 GCF_041734735.1 Babylonia areolata
TCAAACGGAACATGAGTTCACACGATTTCGTCAGGCGTCTCTCAAGGATCCCTGCCCCCAAGAGAGAGAAAGCTTACCCCCTCACCTACCAAAACCACAAACACTCCCCTTCCGTCGGCCCTCTCCACATACAGCCAACACGCAGGCACGTGTCCTCATCAAACGGAAGACGGTTTCACAAAATTTCGTGAGGTGTCTCTCTGTTCACTGCTACCTGTGATGAGCACACCATCACCACCCCCAACAGAGAGACAGCTCACCCCCTAAGCCACCAAAACCACAACCACACCCATCTCCTCGGCCTTCTCTACATACACCCAATACACGGGCACGTGCCCTCACCAAACAGAAGACAAGTTCTAACACTACTTAGTGAATCGTCTCTCTCTCTGTGTACACTGCTTCCTGTTGTGGACAGAGTGTGTCCACGAAGAGAGAGAGAGAGAGAGAGAGAGAGAGACAGAGACAGAGACAGAGACAGAGACTGAGAGACTGATTCAGATTCAGATTCAGATTATTTATTCATTAATAGGCCTAGGCCCCTTATGAAGGGGTAAGTGACAATATAAGTAATAACAAACAAAATGAAAATATATAACCAACCATAATACATACACACATTACATAAACGCTGCAATGAAGTACAGCATCTTAAGATGTCACGATATCCCGAAATTTAAATGCCTGGTGTAAAAACAGTGCCAGATTCCATATATCAGCATGTCTCGTGGATGACAATAATAAACTCAGTTTGAATAAACATGGCTGTCGATAGTACTTAGGTGGTATATATTTTTCTCTAATTCTACAAAGAGCTGGACAACGAAAAACAACATGTACCTCGTCTTCTTTGTCTTCTTTACATAGTGGGCAAATTAAATCATTGTCAGTAAAATCTCTGTATCTATAGTAATGTGTAGCTAAGTCTGACACGCCTAACCTAAATCTTGTTGTTACATACTTCAAATACATGTCCATGTTACATACCAAGTACTGTTTAACATCATGCGAATGTCCAAAAGTTCTATAGAAGCTAAATCTTTCACTGTTTTGAATATGGTAATTCCAGTCCTGCCATCTACAATCAATCAAGCGTTGCCGGAAAAGTCTTACAAACTGATTTATACTACCAACACCCTGATTCAACCATACATCACCAAATCCATATCTAAGTAAACAAATACGTACATCTGTGACCCAATTTCTCTTTCCCCTAATATCTAACTCATACAACATTTTGTAAGCTCTATAAGGTATTCTATAATCTTCCATTTGTAACAACTTAAGCCAATAACGTATACACTGTATAGCAGAGTTAATATATATCGGATGTCTATTTGTTTCACCATAAACAAGATCATTAGGTGTACGCAGATCTACGCCTAGAAATTTCTTCAACGCAAACAAATGCACAGATTCACATTCCAACGCGGCTTTATGCAGACCCCATAATTCAGAACCATATTGCATGACGGGTTGTACCTGAGCATCAAAAATTTTCAAAAACAATTGTAGAGAAGTGTTATTTAACGAAGATAATCTTTTTATAACACACAATAAGACATTTTTGGCCCTGCTAGCAAGATCTTTACAAGCAGAAACAAAGCTCAAACGTGTAGTAAAATTTATCCCCAAATATTTATAAACATTGACAACAGGCATTGTAATACTATCATAAAACCATCTTTCCCGTGAACCTAAATATCCCCCCTTTCTAAATACAATGATATTACTCTTACACATGTTGACTTTCAGTTGAAGGGAACTTGCTGCACGTTGTAAGTTATTCAGCTGAGTCTGTAGACCAACAATAGTTTCTGACAAAAGTACAACGTCATCTGCTAATAACAAGATAAATAATTCAAATGCATCAAAAGAAAAAGTGGCACCATGTCTTCCGTTATTAATAACATCAATGGCCAGTTCATTTATGAAAAGGGAGAACAACACTGGACTGCACACATCACCTTGTTTTACTCCAGCTGAACAGGCTATATAATCTGTCAACTGTGCACCACATCTAACTCTACATTTTACGGTATCATAAATACTCCGAATACACTTATACAATTTACCTCTTATACCATTTTTCAACAATATTGGCCATAGCAGATGTCTGTTTATGGAGTCGAAGGCTTTCTCGAAATCAATGAAGGCTACATAAAGTTTACGATTATTAGAAAATTGCTTTTGTACTAGTGCCAAAAGAGCAAACATATGATCTGTTGTTGAATATCCTTTCTTAAAGCCAGCTTGGTGGTCTCCGGTAATGTCATTTTCTTGTACCCATTCTTGTATTCTATTATTTAATATTGTACTAAACATTTTGCTACTTATATCACTAAGACAAATGCCCCTATAGTTATTTGGATTGTTGACATCTCCTTTCTTTAAAAGAGGTAAAATAACTGATTCTGTCCAGCTTTGAGGAAAGATACCCTTGTCAAATAGTGTATTAAATAATTTAACAAAAAACTGTATAACATGGTCATTTGAATTCTTATACATTTCACCAATAATACTATCCGGCCCAGCAGCTTTACGATTTTTCAGTTTCCTCATTGAATATAATACTTCCTCCCTAGAAATTGGACGGTTCATATAGTCATTAGACTCAACATACTGAACATCCCCATTTACATTACCACTAGCTGTATCTTTTTCTAACAATGATTTAAAGTGATGAAACCATGTGTCGATACTGATGTCGTTTCTTGGTTGTTTTCTTTTAAATGAAGTTTTGTACACTGCTTCCTGTTGTGGACAGAGTGTGTCCACGAAGAGAGAGAGAGAGAGAGAGAGAGAGAGAGAGAGAGAGAGAGAGAGAGACAGAGACAGAGACAGAGACAGAGACAGAGACAGAGACTGAGAGACTGAGAGAGACAGAGAGAGACAGAAAGTTTGGTTTACCCGCCATCAAAACCACAAGCATTCCTCTTCTCGCGTCCTTCTCTGCATATAATAAGCACACACTAGCCCTTCTCTCTCATCAAACGAAGGATGAAAATACGCAAGTAAGGATCTCTGTACACTGATGTCACCTGAAACCAGCAAACACCGTCCCATCCTGAGACAGTGTGTTTATCCTATCACCAAAACCACAGACACGGCTCCCCTCACCCCTTTCTACATACAATGCACATACACACACCCTGATCTAAGATGACGAGTTTAAGCAAGCAATTGCAAGGTATTCTGTATTGTGCTACTTATGGTCAATAGATGGTCAGCCCAGAGAAAGTACATTGACCACCACCATCACCATCACCACAACGAAAACCACAAGCTCTCCCACCCTTCTCTCCTCTCCTGGGCTATCTCTGCATACAACCATGACATGTACACACGTGCCCTCCTCATCAAACCAAAGTCGAATTTACACGATTCCATGAGGCAATTATCTCTCTACACGGCTAACTGTGAGCAACGGACCATTCCCCCAAACAACCTGTCTTCTCTCTTCGCCCCTCTCTGCATACCACAAGCACCACATCCAACGGAGGATGAGTTCATACGATTTCGTGAGGCACCTTTCCCTCTGCACTGCTTCCTGTCAGCAACTGACCAGTCCCCAGAGAGAGAATGTTTACACCCTCCACCAAAACCACAACCTGTCCCCTCTCCTAACCCCTCTCTGCATACCACACACACTGCACGTGCCCTCATCAAACGGAAGATGACTTCACACGATTTCGTGAGGCACCTGTCTCACTCTGTTCACTGCTACCTGTGGTAAACGGACCATTCCCCCAAAGAGATCATGTTTACCCCCAACCCCATCAAAACCACAAGCAGTACACTCCCCTCACCCCTCCTGAACATTCAACACACCATGCATGTGCCCACATCAAACAGAAGACAAGTTAACATGACTTTGTGAAGAGCTTCTGTCTGTAGATCGCGGGCACTGTCCCCAGAGGGTAGGTTTATCCCTCCATTAAACCACAAGCATTCCCCCCCTGGCCCCTCCCTGCACACACTTAGTCCACACCCACCGCACGTGGTCTCCTCAAACGGAAGACGAGTTGACAGGAATTCGTGAGACACCTCTCTCTCACTGTACACTGCTACCTGTGATCAGTGACACCAAATCGTGTCTGTTTTCCTCCCACCCTCCCACTAAAACCCTCCTCACCCTCCCACTAAAACCCTCCTCACTCTCCCACTAAACCCCTCCTCACCCTCCCACTAAACCTCTCCTCACTCTCCCACTAAAACCCTCCTCACCCTCCCACTAAAGCCCTCCTCACCCTCCCACTAAAGCCCTCCTCACCCTCCCACTAAAGCCCTCCTCACCCCTCTGTGCATACAATACGCACGCACACGCGTCCTCTCCCTCTCATCAAACGGAAGACCAGTTTGAACTGGTAAATCTTCGCCAAACACCCCTACACCCTGTTCCCGGAGACAGTATGTATACCCCCTATCAAAACCACAAGCAGTACCCTTCTTGCCCCTGTCTGCATACAGCTAGCATGCATACATACACACACGCGTGCCCTCACCATAAGGAAGACGAGTTTACACACAATGTCGTGAGGTGTTTCTCTCTGTACATTGCTACCTCTCACAGGCGGATCCCATCCCCAACGGTCAGATGTTCACCCCTAACAAATCCACAAAGCACCCCCCTCCACACTTCACTCTGCATGTAACCAGTATGCATGCACGTGCCCTCATTAAACGCGGGATGAGTTTACACAAGTGATCATGAAGCGCTGTCCTCTGTACACGCTATCTTTGATGAGGGATATCATCTCTACACAGAGAGTTTGTTTACCCGCAAATAAAACCATCATATGCGCTGATTTCCCCATTCCCCACTCTGTATACACAAGTGCCCTCCCCTCATCCAACGGAGATGGAGTTGACACGGTTGATATTCACCAAGCACTTAGCGCTTTTATCTGTACATTGTAACCTGTAAGGATCGAACCCTGTCCATCACAGAAAAGAATAAGTTTGCCCTCATCAAACCCTCATCAAACCCACAACCATGT
>NC_134897.1:44613961-44618961 GCF_041734735.1 Babylonia areolata
AGAATGAAGCAGATCAATTCTTGAACGGGGTAACATAAACTTATGGACGTGGCGATTTTCGTTTATTTGAAAGTTTCAGTTTCAGTTTCAGTAGCTCAAGGAGGCGTCACTGCGTTCGGATAAAACCATATACGCTACACCACATCTGCCAAGCAGATGCCTGACCAGCAGCGTAACCCAACGCGCTTAGTCAGGCCTTGAGAAAAAAACAACCAAATAAACAAAAAAAAACAACAACAACAACAACAAAAAAACGGGGGAATAAATAATAGATAAGCTTGCATAAATAAATAAATAAATAAATAAATAAATAATAATTATAATATAGAAAAAGGTAGTAGTAATAATATTAGTAATACTAATAAAATGATAATAATAAAACATAAATAAATAAATAAATAGGACAACAATGGTGATAAATAAGCGAATAAATGTAAAAAATGAAGACACACATTCACACATACACCCACACATGCATAACAGAAATGCACCAAATATGCAGTTTCACATATATGAAAGCACAGTCAAATACATATAAACGTACATGAGCTCCAACACACACACACACACACACACACGCATTACCGTGCACCTCCTCTACCCCCCTCCTCCACACACTCATTTCTAGTCTAAGTATCGCAGCCTCCACGGCACACACACACACACACACACACAAACACACACTCACAGAGATGAACACTTACTTATTTGAAATTTACTGACAATTGAGGGTGGAGCACAACCAGATACGATTTTGAACATATAAACTGCTTTGCTGTATTTTAATTTTCCATTTCAATGGGAGAATATCCAATAAGAGAGAGAGAGAGAGGGAGACAGACAGACAGACAGAGACAGAGACAGAGAATGCTGAGATAGGAAGACAGCTGGGTTGAGAGTTATAGAAGACTGTAATGGAGTGAGAGACAAACAGAGACAGACAGAGACAAACAGAGAGAGAAGACTGGCTGTCATCAATTACACGTCAATAACTGTCTGTTACGCACATCGAGAGAACACAGCACCCAAGATACTTCCTTTGACATGACATATGACACCACCGGTATCTGTGACGCTTCTCGGATTTTTTTTATGATGATATAAAGATATATATCTTATTATTCCATCACATTGTGCGCCTTAATATTTTCATGCCGATCTTCCTTCCGTTCCTTCTCTCTGTCGCTGTCTGTGTGTCTCTGTCTGTCTGTCTGTCTGTCTCTGTCTGTCTTTCTGTCTGTCTGTCTATCTGTCTCTCTCTCTCTGAACCTGTCCCGGGGATAGCAAGCTGGCAATAAGAAATTTTACAGAACCATTGATTAAGGGTGGTAGGGGAGAGAGAAAGTGAAAGAATACTGAACACTGAAGTCTGTAATGCCATCAGCCGTAAAACTATAGTCACATAGCAAGTACAAATGACAGCACGAATGGTGCAAAACAGATAAAAATGGAACAGAAAGGAAAAAAACAGAATTGAAGCAAAATAGATTGATAAGAGAAAAGAGAAAGAGACGGAGAGAGAGAGAGAGAAAGAGAGAGACAGACAGACAGGCAGAGAGACAGACAGACATACAGGGAAATAACACAAATAGTGCTACATCTCTCTCTCTCTCTCTCTCTCTCTCTCTCTCTCTCTCTCTCTCTCTCTCTCTCTCTCTCTCTCTCTCTCTCTCCTCTTTATCGCTCTGTGTGTCTATTCTATCTCTATATCCCACTGTTTCTTTTTCCCTTATTCTCTTCGTGCGTCTCTCTCTCTCTCTCTCTCTCTCTCTCTCTCTCTCTCTCGACATTGAACAGTATCGTTGATAGAATGGATGGTCGAGTAATAGTGTTTTTGTCTTTGGGTTTTGTTTTTGTTTCTTTTTTAATGTTTGTTGCTTCCCTATTGTAAGGATGTTGTATTTCGATAAAAGCTGTTTTGTTTTTCTTTGTTTGCATGTTTTGTTTTGTTTTGATGGATTAAGCAGAGTGTGGTATGGTACTTGTGGTGACATAAGAATTAACCCTATCACCCCCTTGTCAATAGACCTATGCAGGTAATGACAATAAAATATCAAAGCGTCAAAGCGTCAAAGCGTCTCTCTCTCTTTCATTTACTCTCTTTCTCTCAAACACACACACACACACACACACACACACACGCGCGCGCGCGCGCGCGCCGAGAGAGAGAGAGAGAGAGAGAGAGAGAGAGAGAGGGAGAGAGAGAGAGAGAGAGAGAGAGAGAGAGAGAGAGAGAGAGAGAGAGAGAGAGAGAGAGACGCTGTCTCTCGTGCGTTCTCTTACAGAAATCAAACAGACAAATAAACACACTGAGACACACACACTCTCTCTGTTTCTCTGTGTCATTCATTGTCTCTGTCTGTCTGTCTCTCTCTCTGTTTCTCTCCTCCCCCCACGCCCTCTCCCCCCCCCCCACCCCGTTTCTCTCTCTCTCTCTCTCTCTCTCTCTCTCTCCCGTTCCTGTAGCGCCCGAAGCGCGGGGTGCTGAAAGCCGAAAGAGACAAATGAACAGCCAGGTGGCGACACATGTCAATAGTCATTAGTTTGTAGCTGACACTTTGATACCACACACACAGCAGGGAGGGGTGGGAGAGATGTGTATATGGGACTGGAGAGAATAAAAAAAAAAAAAACATCAAGGGAGAGAGGGGGGAGAAGGGGGGAGAGAGAGAGCGGGGAGGAAAGAGAGATGAGGAGAGAGAGAGACAGGGGGAAGAGAGATGGGGAGAGAGAGAGACAGGGGGAAAGAGAGATAGGGAGAGAGAGAGATGGGGAGAGAGACAGAGAGACAGGGGGAAGAGAGATAGGGAGACAGGGGAAAGAGAGAGAGAGAGAGAGGAAAGAGAGATGGGGAGAGAGAGAGATACAGGGGAAGAGAGAGAGAGAGAGGAAAGAGAGATGGGGAGAGAGAGATATACAGGGGAAGAGAGAGAGAGAGAGAGAGAGAGAGAGAGAGAGAGATGGAGAGAGAGAGAGAGAGAGAGAGAGAGAGAGAGAGAGAGAGATGGGGGAGAGAGAGAGAAAGACAGGGGAGAGAGATGGGGAGAGAGAGAGAAAGACAGGTAGAGAAACTGAAACACTGAAATGTTTTAATGAAAAGGCCATTGGCCCATGTCAATAGGGGTGGTTACAGGTAAATGCATAGGCGCAACACAAACATAACACTATAAGCAACGAACTTTCAAAGCTTTGTCTAGGAATATAGCCAAGCGCATAACCAATGATTTGTTTTCACTTGCAAAAAGCAATGTCATATTAAACAAGGACGGAGTATTATAATACTTAGAGGGGATATACTGTTGTCTCAGGTCAGCATATTGAGGGCATTGTAACACAAAGTGAACTTCCGTTTCTTTTTGAAAATCACAGAAAGGACAAGACAGCTCATCATCTGTTACATTACGTTTAAAACGTAATTTAATTATTAATTATGAAAGACAGGTAGAGAGAGACGGGGAGAGAGAGAGCGGGGAGGAATGAGAGATGGGGAGAGAGAGAGACAGGGGGGAAGAGAGATGGAGAGAGAGAGATGGGAGAGAGAGAGAGAGAGAGGGGGGGGAGGAGAGATGGGGAGAGAGAGAGACAGGGGGGAAGAGAGATGGAGAGAGAGAGAGAGAGAGAGAGAGAGAGAGAGGGGAGAGAGATGGAGAGAGAGAGAGAGAGAGAGAGAGAGAGAGAGACAGGGGGGAAGAGAGATGGAGAGAGAGAGAGAGAGAGAGAGAGAGAGGAAGAGAGATGGAGAGAGAGAGACAGGGGGGAAGAGAGATGGAGAGAGAGAGATGGGGAGAGAGACAGACAGGGGGAAGAGAGATGGGAGAGAGAGAGACATGGGGAAGAGAGATGGAGAGAGAGAGATGGGGAGAGAGACAGAGACAGGGGGGGAGAGAGATGGAGAGAGAGAGATGGGGAGAGAGACAGAGACAGGGGGGAAGAGAGATGGAGAGAGAGAGATGGGAAGAGAAAGAGACAGGGGGGAAGAGAGATGGAGAGAGAGAGAGAGACAGGGGGAAGAGAGATGGGGAGAGAGAGAGAGAGAGAGAGAGAGAGAGAGAGAGAGACAGGGGAAGAGAGATGGGGGAGAGAGAGACAGGAGGAAGAGAGATGGGGAGAGAGACAGACAGGAGGAAGAGAGATGGGGAGAGAGAGACAGGGGGAAGAGAGATGGAGAGAGAGACAGACAGAAAAAAGAGAGAGAGAAATAAAAAAGGAAGAGATACAGGGCAGGCAAACAGACAGACAGACAGGGGGAGAGATGGTGAATTTGAATATTGAAAAATGTTTTAATGCCATTGGCATTACAGTCCTATTGACATGGGACACATCAGAATAATCGTTTAACAATATAAAAACTAACACAACAAAAACAGCATGAATACATGAATGAAAGTAGCAACGACCCTCCAAAGAAAATCACAAGGTCTGTTGAAAGACAATAATAAAAAAATAAATAAATCCAAAAAAAATTAAAAAACTTGTGTCGAAAACGGTTTCACCCACTTTAGACAAACTCATGGCGTGCTCAACCGAAAAGAAAAGTATAAAAAAAAAGAAAGAAAAATAAACCTATGCATATTCAGTTAATTTGCACTTTCTCCGTGCATATTGGAAACGATACAAGTGTCGGCTTCTTTGAGTCGACCATCCAACCTAAACGCTATGATAGTTAAAACTTTAGTGTGATTATTTCTTAACTTTCGAGACTGCAATACTTTTGTTGTGTATGCATTTACAAGTTGGAGCAATTCTTGCCACGAAAGTGCCAAGCAAGGGCGATAAATTTAGCAAGTGACTGAATTATCTTTACATTATCTGACAAAAGGAGATGGATGATGTCACTTTCAACTGAAACACTTTCTTTAAAAACTTCACTTTTTTTACGGATATCAATGTAGGCGTTACACACAAAAAGAAAACGAATTTCGTCTTCTGTCTGCGCCCCACACATAAGGCATGGGGGTTGAATGGATGTGTCAATGGAGTACCATCTTTTACTGGCATTC
>NC_134897.1:44623961-44626461 GCF_041734735.1 Babylonia areolata
CTCTTTTTTTATGTGTTGCTTGTTTGTTTCATTGTTTTTGATGTTTTTTGTTTGTTTCGTATCTGAATTGACCGTTTCATTTTGTTCTGGTTGATTTGAAGTGTTTTCTTTTATCGATTTAAAGGAAAACAAATAAACAAACCAGCAACAAAGGGCTCTGAAGTAAACAGCATACAGCATTTCTTTTTTCAGGGCTGGATAAATAAATGAATAAATAAATGAATAACGAACTAATTGAATAAATGAATAACTAACTAAGTAAATAAACAAGCAGATAAATAAATAAATGAATGAATAAGTGAATAAATAAGTAAGTAAATAGATAAATAAATAAGTAGATAGATAAACCAGTTGTGCTTTCTCCACTACCATAGTGAAACAAAATCTCGTTTCGTTTCGTTTTGTTTCCCTTCCACAGTTGACCACATGTTACAAGGGACAAGCTCTCCAGATACCGCCATGAAACACACACACATGATGACTGACGGGATACTGATCTACAATACATAAATCTATCTTTTTGTTGAGATAACGCTATCCATGACATCAGATATCCCAATCACAGATCAATCTCAGGCATAGATTCCCCATATCACTTCATTTTTTGGTCGCACGCGCTGACGAGCGTAAAAAAAAAAAAAAAAAAAAAAATAATGGAACGCGAAAAAAAAAAAAAAAAAGTCAGAGGATGATTGGGGTTTAAATCCTGTAAAGAGTTAAGGACCTTTTGGACTGAGGAGGAATGTTCTATTCTGGATACTATAGAAGTGCTTTAATGATAATAATAATAATAATAATAATAATAATAATAATAATAATAATAATAATAATAATAATAATAATAATAATGGTATTTATATAGCGCTGAATCTTGTGCAGAGACAAACCAAAGCGCTTTCGCACCAGTCATTCACACGCATGCATAACTCTAAAACTGTAGAAACTAAAGACAGGAAGGGCAGGCAATGGGGGGGGGGGGGGGGGGGGCTATTTTGGGAAGAGGTGGGTTTTAAGGCCAGACTTGAAAGAGCTGAGAGTGGAGACTTGACGAAGCGAAAGAGGAAGTTCATTCCAATCGCAAGGTCCAGAGACAGAGAAAGAACGGCGGCCAACAGTCGAGTGTTTGAATCTGGGTATGTGTAAACAGAGTGGATCCGAAGCTGATCGTAGTGAGCGAGATGGAGTGTAGAGGTGAAGGCAGCCACAGAGATAGGAAGGGGCAGTTTTGTGAATACATTTATAACATAGAGTGCTGATCTTGTACTTTATTCGGTGTGAAGACAGGGAGCCAGTGGAGATGTTGCAAAAGAGGAGTGATGTGCTCAGATCTTTTCTTTCTGAGAACGAGTCGGGCAGCAGAGGTGTTTGTTTTTTTGTTTTTGTTTGTTTGTTTTTTTCTCTTTTTTGTTTTTTTGTTTTTTGGTTTGTTTCTTTCTTTTTTGTTCCTTCCATCATCATTTTTCTCCTTTCTGTTGTCTTTTCTTTCTCTTTCTTTTTTTCTTCTTCTCTCATCTCTTTATTCTGTCTTTTCTCTCTCTCTATTTCTCTCTCTCTCTCTCTCTCTCTCTCTCTCTCTCTCTCTCTCTCTCTCTCTCTCTCTCTCTCTCTCTTTCTTCCCCCTGTAATCTGTCTTTTACCATTGTCATGCTCAAACATTGTCAAGGCCATGCAACAAATAAAATCACATACAGGGTAGTTTCATGCACAATGTCTGAAAGAGGCGAGGTAGACACGATCTCATTCTCTCTCTCTCTCTCTCTCTCTCTCTCTCTCTCTCTCTCTCTCTCTCTCTCTCTCTCTCTCTCTCTCTCTCTCTCTCTGGAGGCATTAGCTTTACGGAACGTCTTTAAATGTACACATTTAAATTGACCACTTGAGATTTTTTTTATGGATCCGTATAAGTGCTCGGGTATCTTGGTAGACATAGATCACATCTTACGTAATTTGAGCTCGGTTTCAAAGATAAGATACAGATTCTTACACTTACCATATTTGAATTTAGAAATAGACAGTTTTGCTATCAACAGAGTCGTGTTGATTTTTTTTTCTCTTTTCATGATCTGGGATATCCATTTTCGTTGTACCAAACAACGCTACTTTTTCATTCACAGGGATCAGTGTATTGTAACGGGAGAGAATGAACTGTTTCACATGTTTCCAAAAGTCAGATAGTTTGGGGCAAGAGTAAAAGGCGTGTTCAATGTAATCAGTTTCTTGACACCAGTTGCACGTGTTTGTGTTTGACACCCCCATTTTTGCAAGCAGAATATTCGTTGGGTAAATGTTATGGATAAATTGGAAGTGGAGTATTCTCAGACGGGATTCATTTGTGCATTCATAAGCTAGGTTGAAACAGTCTTTGATATTGATGTCTAGTTTGCGTTTCCAAAATTGTGTTGCACATATTTCATGGTTTTGTTTGAGGGCAAAGTATTTTCGGATTTGTTTGTTAGATAACGTAGTGAGGTATCCCTCTGTTGTTGCAATGTCTTTGGGGGTA
>NC_134897.1:44633961-44641461 GCF_041734735.1 Babylonia areolata
GCACACGTGTGTGTGTGTGTGTGTGGGGGGGGGGGGTGAAGCGGGGGGAGGGATCTCGGGATGGGGGTGCATGTGTGTGTGTGTTAGTGAGGGGGGTGGGGGTTGGGGGAGGGGGATGGGGGGATTAGTTGAACGATCTGAGGAAGATCAGACGGCTCTGTGTGATACGGGGCGCCGATCGGTCTCCAAAGAGATGGAATGATCCGTTCATCCTGGAGATAATGTCAGAGCGAGGGACAAAAAGTCACCGTGGACTGGCCTGACATGCTGGGGGATGGAGGGTGTTGCTCAAATTTCCTCACCATCGCGACACGCCACATGCGTCTCTGGATCTCTCAGGCTCTCAGGTTGACGCCTCTGGGGACATGCCTGTTAGTCCACAGTCTCGCAGGTCCGTGATGCCAAAGGCCCGTTATGCAACATGTCTATCATGCCGCAGACCGCTGTGTCTTGGCCAAAGGCCCGTTATGGCCAAGGTTCGTAATGCCGCAGGCCCATTTGCAACATGTCAATGCTACGGGTCCGTTATGCAACATGTGTATTATGCCACTGGCGCATTATGCCAAATGTCCGCTATGCAACATGTATGTCATGTCAATGGTCACCTGTGCAACATGTCTACTATGCCAGGGGTCCGTTACGCTGCAGGTACGCCATGCCATAAACCCGTTATGCAACATGACTATCATGCCACACGTTCGTTTTGCTGCAGGTCCGTTATGCGACATGTCTAATATGCAAGGCATGCATTATTCCGAAGATCCGTCATGCAACATGTCTAGTATACAAACGGTCCGTCATGCAACATGTCTAGTATACAAACGGTCCGTCATGCAACATGTCTAGTATACAAACGGTCCGTCATGCAACATGTCTAGTATACAAACGGTCCGTCATGCAACATGTCTAGTATACAAACGGTCCGTCATGCAACATGTCTAGTATACAAACGGTCCGTCATGCAACATGTCTAGTATACAAACGGTCCGTTATGCAACATGTCTAGTATACAAACGGTCCGTTATGCAACATGTCTAGTATACAAACGGTCCGTCATGCAACATGTCTAGTATACAAACGGTCCGTTATGCAACATGTCTAGGATACAAACGGTCCGTTATGCAACATGTCTAGGATACAAACGGTCCGTCATGCAACATGTCTAGTATACAAACGGTCCGTCATGCAACATGTCTAGTATACAAACGGTCCGTTATGCAACATGTCTAGGATACAAACGGTCCGTCATGCAACATGTCTAGGATACAAACGGTCCGTTATGCAACATGTCTTGTACGCTACAGATCCGTTGTACAACATGTCCGTTATACTACGTGTCTGTTATGCCACAGATCCGTTATCCAACATGTCTACTATGCCGAAGATCCGTTATGCAATTTGTGACTCTGATTTGTCACAGATCCGTTATCCAACATGTCTGCTATGCCGAAGATCCGTTATGCAATTTGTGACTCTGATTTGTCACAGATCCGTTATCCAACATGTCTACTATGCCGAAGATCCGTTATGCAATTTGTGACTCTGATTTGTCACAGATCCGTTATCCAACATGTCTACTATGCCGAAGATCCGTTATGCAATTTGTGACTCTGATTTGTCACAGATTCGTTTTGCCAGCGGTCCGTCATGCAGCATGTTTATTATGCCACAGGTCCGTTATGCAACATTTCTATTATGTCACAGGTCCGTTATGCAACATGTCTATTATGTCACAGGTCGGTTATGCAAGATGTCTATTATGTCACAGGTCGGTTATGCAACATGTCTGTAATGCCAAAATCCGATATACAACATGTCTATTATGCAACAGGTCCGTTATGCACAGTATCTATTATGCAACAGGTCCGTTATGCACCGCATCTATTATGCAACAGGTCCGTTATGCACCGTATCTATTATGCAGCAGGTCCGTTATACACTGTATGCACACACACACACACACACACACACACACACACACACACACACACACACACACACAATTTCCAATACGTCTCTGACCGTCCTTTTTTTTCTTTCTTTTTTTTAATAAAGAAAATGCGAGATTTCAGTCATTAAATTTTAAACATGTGGTGCCGTAGTGAACACGACTTCCTGTATGTATTATGCGTATCTTTTTTTCTTTTCTTTTTTTCTTTTTTTTTTAACATATTGACGAAGGTCCTTGTGCGCGCTGATAATGTCCCCTGAGCAGTCATCTGCATGCATGCATGCAACGTTGCGTGACTCGCACTGTGCGTCCACCATGCAAAGTTTGAGTTTGCGCAGGTTCACTGTCTGTTTCTCTGTCTGTCTGTTGTCTCTCTCTCTCTCTTTCTCTGTATGAATGTCTGTCTGTTTCGCTTCGGGACCTCGGTTTGTTGTCTGATCCGAATCACCACACGTTCAGTTGGGAGAGGCCGGGATTCGAATCAAGAATACTACTACTACTACTAATAATAATAATAATAATAATAATAATAATAATAATAATAATGATAAAATTAGTATAGCGCTGAATCTTGTGCAGAGACAAATCAGTTACACGCATGCATAACTCTAGACTGAAAAAAAAAACCCAAAAAACCAAAAAACAAAAACACAAAAAAAAACGAAGGGGCAGTGAAGGGAGGCTATTTTGGGAAAAGGTGGGTTTTAAGGCCAGACTTGAAACAGCTGAGAGCGGAGACCTGAAGAAGCGAAAGAGGAAGTTCATTCCAAATGCAAGGTCCAGAGGCAGAGAAAGAGCGGCGGCCGACAGTGGAGTGTTTGAATCTGGGTGTGCGTAGACAGAGTGGATCCGAAGCCGATCGTAGAGAGCGAGATAGGGTGTAGAGGTGAAACCAGCCACAGAGAAAAAAGGAAGGGACAGTTTTGTGAATGCATTTATAACATAGAGTGCAGATCTTGTATTCTATTCTGTGTGAGACAGGGAGCCAATGGAGATGTTGTAAAGGAGGAGTGATGTGCTCAGATCTTTTCTTTCTGAGGACAAGTCGGGCAGCAAAATACCCAATACACACAATCCATACCAAAAACGGATATTGTATTAGCGGAGAGAAATGTACTTACTATTCTGCCATCTTCGTCTTGAAAAATAGAACGCACCAAACAAATAATAGTAATATGTTAAAAAAATAAAAAAAATAGTGGTCTACATTCTTTGTGATTTTCATGTGGTTAGAATACCTGCACTGGCATTCCTCTTTGGTGGGGGGGGGGGGGGGGGGGATGAAAAGCACATTCTAAACACAATGTGCTCTATCAATTTGTTCATCATATGCTTTGCTTTGAAGCTTCCAGTTTCTGTTTGTGATGCGCTCATTCCAGAAACAAAATTTAATACAATGTTTCAAAAGAAAAAGAAAAATTAAAGCGCACACATTTTGTTTCGCGACTCTTACCGAACGAAATGTGTCTGCAGTAAGGGCTCTTTCAACTCTAACGAACCTGCACGTCTGTTTGCTGTGGGTACATAAAATGAATAAGCATATATGAAAATCTATCGAATGAAGCAGCACCCTTTCAGGTCTACGTGAGTGGTTGCATGGGTGTTGGTTTTATGAACCATTCTTTTTTTTTCTTTCCGTTTTTTTTTTTAATTTTTTATTTTTTTCCTGACCCCCATTTCCTGCACGTGTTTTGCATATCGATGACGGTGCTTCCGCGTGCTGATGATGTCCCCTGAGCATTCATTTGCATACATGCACGCAGCGTTTATGTATACACGTTTCCCAGATTCATCCTGTGTTCATCATGCAAGATCTCTCTCTCTCTCTCTCTCTCTCTCTCTCTCTCTCTCTCTCTCTCCTGCTCCCAATGGTGATTTATGTATCTCTCTGTCCGTCTGTCTATACCGATGTGTCTATCGATATGTGTGGGGGACTAGTGATTAGGTTTGGCTGTTTGTGTGTCCGTTGGTCTGCCTGTCCATCTATTTACATTCGTGCTAAACGTGGGCGCTTCCATACACTGCAGTCTGATGTCATGTCATGCCATGCGTCAAAGTGCTAGATGTGTTACTTTTGGTATTTTTAGTGAGTGTCGATTTTTTGTTTGGGGGGGGGTTGTGTGTGTGTGTGTGTGTGTGTGTGTGTGTGTGTGTGGTCTGTGTGTCCATGTGTGTTTATTTGTGTAGCCAAGTGGTCAGCTGGCTACTAACCATAGTTCAACTCACAGCACATGCCGTAAAGCGGACGACAGTTTCACTGCAGTGACGGTGTCCAACCATTGACATGAGGAGGTAACTCCCATGACGTAAGGCTATTCAAGTTCGAATTTGAAACGTAAGCTGTTAATCACCAGCTGATCATTTTCGGAGGTGCTTTTCTCAAGCACACATCGAGCGTGTGGCACACACAGTCAACTGCCTAATGTTCTACTGTAAGTTCTCTGTTTAAAATGTGTTGATGATTTGTAAATTGTACTTTTCGACACAATACTGTTGTTCATATGAGTATGTTGGTTGCATTTACAGTCGTTATTCTCGTTTCAATTATTGCTTTGGCATGTTGTCACGGCTGGGATATATATATATATATATATATATATATATATATATATATATATATATATATATATATATATATAATCGCCATGTCGTCATATGTTTGTAGCAGCATTTCGGCCTTTTCAACGTCAGACAGTGACGTCTCTGCCCACTGATAGTATGTTCGAGAATGTTCTGGGGCATGAAGCTTTCTTCTCATATGTGCACTGATCTACCTGTTCATAGGGGTGAAATGGATCTAATGAAAATTTAGTATTGTAGCACCTGCTGCCTTTAGCTGAATGCACGTAATGGTCAAGCCATGATAGTTCTTCCAATCATTGTATTGAGCACTTACTATCTGGTCTCTCAGTTTACCAGTATTTTATCCAAGACACTTATTCTATTATCTTGTTTATTATTCATGCATTATTTCACATGCTGATTTCAGTTGTACTGCTACATTGTTTCACTGACTATCAGTACTATAGCTTCACAGCTACAGTGTGCTCAGTACTCTAAGATGTGTGTAGTATTCTGTTGTGGTGATTACAATATAGTGTTGAATGAATATCAGTTATTGGTTAAAACTGCCTGATATGTATCAGTCTGGTAACTATAATTTAGCTATCAAGCTCTCTCCTACATGGCTTACTCCAGTATAGTGCTACATGATACCGGATTCATTTGAGTCACTTTGACACCATGTGAGCTTCACTTAAATCTATACGGTAGTGTACTTTCACTAAATAACCTCAGTTTCAAATGAATTAGAAATGTCATTTGATGTCAGTGTTTGGTCTTCACACATATGCATTATTTATGTTATGTTGTTGCCTACTCCAAACCGTGGTAGGCTTTCCATTGTAAAATATGATGTGCTGACAATCTACTTGCATTCCTGACATGGTGTACTTATGATATTTATTTGTGTCTTTTATCATGCATTGTCTTTTCTCCTCCTCTTCTTTACTTCTCATGATATTGTAATCAAACTATAGAAAAACCCTTTTGTGACTGACCGCCTGTATGGCCCTGGCCTGTGCACGAATCTTCTCTATCCTTTTCATCTGTATATCCTTTAATACAGTAAATCAATAATTCTTTTGTACCGCCCCCTCACATAGATCACTGGTTTAAAACACACGGCTACAAAAGTGGTTTTCGTCGACAGGATAAAGATCGCACGACAAATTGATCCAAAATTATTCTTTTAATGTTTTAACACTCTTATCCAAAATTCATTCATAGATTAAAGAACCCCCAACCACTCAGTTTTGGTTTATTACATTTGTAAAACAAATGTGTGGCGCAAATGATGTTGCTGGTGAATTTCATTACATAATGGTGTGACCAAATTGTTTTCTGATAAGCGTAAAAGATAGCTACTAGACAAATCTTGAAAAAAACAAAACAAAAAAAAACGTGTGTGTGTGTGTGTGTGTGTGTGTGTGTGCGTGTGTGTGTGAATGTATGACTGTGTGTGTTTTCTTGTCTTGCTTTCTTTTTTTTTTTCTTTTTTTTTTTTTTTTTTTTCTTCCACTGGTTCCATACTTCCTGCACGCATTTCAGCATATATCGATGATGGTTCTAGCATGATGCGTTGCTGATGTCCCGTGAGTTTTCATCTGCATGCGGAAATGTTCAACTGCTTGTCGCGTGTACTGTGACATGCCGATTTGAGTTGTAATCTCTTCAGCTGCAACTGGCAGTGTTCGCTGTCTATCTGCCTGGTTGAATAGATTTCTGTCTGCCTGTCCATATGTCTTATTTTATCCAGTGTTTTCCCCCAAAACACACAATAAGTTGTATATACAATTCAGGCATGTATTGATGTGTCCATTTACGTGTCTGTGTATCTAATTATGTATCTGTCTACATTCAGCAACAAAATGAAATACGCTGCCTTATCGATCGATGTCTGATATCGACATTAATTGCTAAACATATCACACTATTACGGACGCTGCAATCAAAATAGAACATAACTAAAATTAACACTTCGATAACACACACACACACACACACACACACACACACACACACACACACACACACACACACACTTCGTAGCTGAAACTTTCAGAGTTCAGAATTCCAAAGGGAACACATCGTTGTCCTCCTAAGCACGCTGTCACGAGAAAACCTCTCTCCCTCGTTGTCTGAGTATCTCTGTCCATTTCTCTCTGGGTGTCTCCCGCTCTGGCGTGGCAATATGTATGTATGTATGTATGTATATCTCTCTCTCTCTCTCTCTCTCTCTCTCTCTCTCTCTCTCTCTGTCTCTCTCTCTGTCTCTGTCTATCTCTCTCTGTCTCTCTGTCTCTGTCTCTCTCTCTCTCTCTCCCTCTCTCCGTTGGGTCTTTGTTTGTTGTTGTTTTTGTTTTTTCTTTGTGTCTTTTCGTGGAATGGCTGTGAATGGTGGAATAATTTTTTTTTTTTTCTTTTTTTCTTTCTCATTTTCCCTTCGTTAGCTTTATTCCCTCTTTAGGGCGAGGGCTGGATGTAAGAAAGGATTTTACTTGCTTATCTATTACTCTCGGTAATAAAGAGTTTGTATTCTTTTTGTCTACTCTCTCTCTCTCTCTCTGAGTGGGTGTGTGGGTGTGTGTGTGCGCGCGCGCGCGCGCGCACAAAACAAGCAGGATGAACATGCCACAGCGCAAAAAAGAAAACAGCTGTTACCCGCTGTCCATGTTACCCCCCACCCCCCACCCCCATTCTCACTTTGAAGGAAATAAATGGCTGACACGGGCATTGATGAGGAATGTTTTTAGAACTCACGCCCTCACTGCTACCGCTCACGCTCACAGCGTAGATCACTCTTTAAGGTTGAAACGGCTAGTTGGGATTTTTTTTTTTTTTTTAACACTCAATTCCCGAGTGTGTGTGTGTGTGTGTGTGTGTGTGTGTGTGTGTCTGTCTGTCTGTCTGTCTGTGTGTGTGTGCGCGGGCGCGCGAGTGTGTGTGTTTATGTTTATGTGAGAGTGAAAAAGAGTGATGTGTACAGT
>NC_134897.1:44646461-44648961 GCF_041734735.1 Babylonia areolata
AATCCTGACTATCGTTTCAGTTATTTGTTGTATCCATTTTATTTCATTGACTTACTTGTGTAAACAAAGTGAGTCTATGTTTTAACCCGGTGTTCGGTTGTCTGTGTGTGTGTGTGTGTGTGTGTGTGTGTGTCCATGGTAAACTTTAACATTGACATTTTCTCTGCAAATACTTTGTCAGTTGACACCAAATTAGGCATAAAAATAGGAAAAATTCAGTTCTTTCCAGTCATCTTGTTTAAAACAATATTGCACCTCTGGGATGGGCACAAAAAATTATAAAAAAAATGAAGCCTAATAAATGCAAACTGCATTTACTGTTATATTTATATTTTTTGTATTCTCTAAACTTGGCACTTTGATCTGATATTCTGACCCAACAACAAGAGCAGTCATTATTATCATTTTTTGTTCAAACAGGAACTTCTTTTGCTAAGCATGGAAGTTTTATTTATTTTGCAAACGTTTTGGTGCAGACAAAAAAAAAGGGAAATTACTCTGTAATTAATGTTAGGGGACTTAATTTGCTTTAAACTGATATTTATCATCTTAAACATTACATTTTGAAATTATACTCAATACATACAAAGCTTGGATTTAAAAAAAAATGTTTTAAGTGTATCACAAGTGAGTCTTGAAGGCCCTGCCTCTCTTGTTATATTCCATTTCACTTTTCTCTGCAGAGGCTTTGACACTCCTTTGTGCAACGTCCCAACGTCTGCTTGTCTGTCTGTCTGTCTGTCTGTATGTCCGTCTGTCAGTCTTTCATTCTCCACCCCCTCCCTCTCTCTGTCTGCAGCTCTATCCCTCCTCCTCTATTCCATCCATATCTACCATTTCTCTCTCTCTCTGGTCTCCTTTTTTTTCTGTCTGTACGCGTGCACACGCTCTCTCTCTCTCTCTCTCTCTCTCTCTCTCTCTCTCTCTCTCTCTCACACACACACACACACACACACACACACACAGACACACACACACACACACACACACACACAGACACACACACACACACACACACACACACACACACACACACAGACAGACACAGACAGACACACACACACACACACACACACACACAGACACACACACACACACACACACACACACACACACACACACACACACACACACACACAAAGCACAGTTCGCCTCCTACCCACTTCATCTCATGAATTTCTATCGAATTTTGAACACACCCTACCCACCCACCTCCTCGATTTATTCCCACATCCTCCCTCCTACCTCCCACACACACATACTCTCGATGCTATTTGATCACAGGGAAAGTTTCAAAGGAAGGCCGGAGGAATTGCGTATTATCAGCGTGATCTTTTGGGAGGCATGATGTCAATGGCTTTTAAAAAAACAACAAAAAAAAACAGCAACTTTTTTTTCTCTCTGTTCTGCTCATCGTGGAATAGAACTACTGTTTTGTTTGGGATGTGTGTGTGTGTGTGTGTGTGTGTGTGTGTGTGTGTGTGTGTGTGTGTGTGTACATGTGTGTGTGCGCGCGTGTGTGTGTGCGTATGTCAGCGCGCGCGTGTAGGTGTGTTTGAGAGAGAGAGAGAGAGAGAGAGAGAGAGAGATTCAAGATTCAAGATGGTTTATTCATGTATAGGCCTAGGCCCCTTATGAAGGGGAATGTGAACATTATTTTACAAACAATACATCACGACACTGTGAGCATCAATAAACACAGTCAAACAAAAATATACCAGCATTACAGTTCAATGTGTAGGACAATAAAAGAAAAAACAAAAACAAAAAAAAAAACAACAAAAAAACAAACAAACAAAAGAATACATACAGCATTTTCACGAAGTAGCCATTTCTCTGAATTTGAAAGCTTTGTATAGAAATAGTGAAAATTTGCGAACAACTTCAGGGGAAGTAGATGACATCAATAAGTTCAATTTAAACAACGTAGGTTTACTATAATATTTAGGCTGAATAAACTCCTCTCGAATGTTCCTTAAAACTGGACAGCAAAGAACAAAGTGTATCTCATTTTCTTGTGATTCCTTACATAATGGACAAGTCAGATCACTGTCGTTACATGTTCTGTATCTGTAATGATGGACCGCTAATTCTGTAATACCTAATCTAAATCTTGTTGTCATATATTTTAAATGTCTATCCATATTCAACACTAAGTAAGGTTTCAGATCAGACACACTGCAAAAATTCTTATAGAAACTAAATCTTTCACTATTCTGAATATGATCAGACCACTTCTGCCATCTACAATCAATTAGACGTTGTCGAAACACACCGATAAACGCCTGGATGCTACCAACACCTTGGTTTAACCAAACAAATCCAAATCCATATTCAAACAAACAATGGCGAATCTTGGTTACCCAGTTCACTCTGCCTCTAGTATCTAAATCATATAGCATATCATAAGCTTTGCGGGGTATTCTGTTATGTTCCATATGTAATAATCTCAACCAATAACGTATACACCTGACTGCAGAAACTAAATATAACGGGTATC
>NC_134897.1:44656461-44661461 GCF_041734735.1 Babylonia areolata
TTTTTATAAGAAGAAGAGAAAAAAAAAAATAAAACAACAAAAATACTTTGTTCGAGGACGATATTGATTTTGTACATTTTTGTTTTCCGTTTGTTTTCTTTTTTCTTTCTTTCTTTTCTTGTTGCTGTTGTTTTTATAGCAAATGTGCTGAAGCGTATATGGGTCCACTTCACACGCTTTGATGCCTCTGTGAAACATTGACTGAAACTGAAACTGTGAACCACAGCCACGCATCCGCGGAGAGGATTACGACTCGCCTCGCTGACTTGGTTAAGTGGGTGTGTGGGTGTGGGAGGGGAGAGAGAGAGAGGGAGAGAGAGAGAGAGAGAGAGAGAGAGAGAGAGAGAGAGAGAGAGAGAGAGAGTGGATCTAGAGACCGACAGAGACAGAGACAGAATGGTGTGAGCTGAGGAGTTCGACACGGCGATAATGGAGGATTACCATGTCAGGTTCATGTATGATTAATTGAGGGAATGGGCAGCAGATGCTTTCTCCTGCGCGCGCATGCGCGTGTGTGTGCGTGCGTGCATGCGCGCGCGCGCGCGTGTGTGTGTATGCCTCTCTCTATGTGTCTGTCTGTCTCTTTCTCTGTCTGTCTGTCTGCCTCTGTGTGTGTGTGTGTGTGTGTGTGTGTGTGTGTGTGTGAGAGAGTATTTTCTTCGGTTGTGAAGGGATATATTTTCTTTATTTTCGAATGGGGAAGAAAGAAGGAAAGCGTAGAGAAGAGGAAAAACAGAAACAAAACAAAAATAGCAACAACAACAACAACAACAAAGCAGTCATGATAATGAAACAGAGAGAAAGAAACAGACGACAAGCGAACGAAAAAAAAAAAAAAAAAAATCACGAAAAATGAGACCGCGACAACCGTAATCACCAGTCTGGCTGACCACTCAACTCAACACACAACCCACACATTTTTCTCCACAAGACAATCCATCCATCTTGACTACAATAGTCCCAGATCAGTCACCCAGTAATAACACCACTACTCTCTCTCTCTCTCTCTCTCTCTCTCTCTCTCTCATTCTCTGTCTCGCTCTCTCTCCCTCTCTCTCTAAACCCCAGTACCACCCACACCAACCAGCGGTGGTGAGCCAAAAGGAAACGGTATGTAATCCAGTTACCCAGAATCACCGGTCCGCGTACTGAGCAGTCATTGATAATTGTGGGCCCAGTTCATCACTCATGCTTGGTCAGTCCTGTCTTGGAGGAGAGGAAGGAGAGGGGGGAGGGGACAGTGAGGGACTGTCGGGGTGTGGTGGGGTGGGGGTGGGGGTGTTGGAGGAGAAAGGGGGTAGCGTTCAGTATGTTCAGGATATAATTGTGTCGTGTCGTCTTCGTCTGTTCGTGCAATCCATTCGTTCTTACTGCTGATCAGTGTAATTATCCTGGTGATTACTCCGACCCTCCTCCTCCTCCTCCTCCTCCTCCTCCTCCTTCTTCTTCTTCTTCTTCTTCTTCCTCCTCCTCCTCCTCCTCCTCCTCCTCGTCCTCCCCCTCCTTACCCTTCTTCTTCTTCTTTTTCTCCTCCTCCTCTTCACCCTTATCCTTCTCCCAATTTATTTCCCTCTCGCTCAATTTCAAGAAATGAAATGTCACCATTTCATTTCTTACCCCCCCCCCCCCCCGCCACCCCCACTTCTTTCTCCTTTCTATGTCTCTGCTCATTCCTACGCTCCCTCTTTCACATTGATCTGCTCTTCAACTTCCTTCTTTATTCATAGGCTCATCTTCATGCTCTTCACCTTCATTATCATCAGCAGCAGCACCACCACCGCCACTACCATCATCACAATCACCATCATCTTCTTCATCAGTGTCACTTTCACCACTACCACCACCGTTATCATCATCATCATCATCATCATCATCATCATCATCATCATCATCATCATTATCATCATAGTTATTGCCAACCACTTACTAGTGACGAATATTTTTCATCCGCCTTTCTAGAAGCCAAATCAAACCCCGGTTAAAACAGCACGACAGTATTCTCTGTAACCGGCTGCTGTCACCAGTGAAAAAAGGTAACTGGCACCATTGCCTGATAATCCAGTTACCCAGACAACTATCAGAGGGCTGCCCAGACACTGATTATCATGGTTCATGTTCGTTGTCTCTTCCCAGTCACCGCTTCCACTCTTTCTCTCATTTTTCACCTTTTCCTGTCTTTGCACGCATGCTTTCTTTCTTTCTTTCTTTCTTTCTTTCTTTCTTTCTTTCTTTCTTTCTTTCTTCATCCCCCCTCCCTCTTCCCCGTCCCTCTTCCCCGTCCCCGTCCTCTTCCTCGTCCTCTTCCTCGTCGTCCTCCTCCTCCTCTTCCTCCTCTTCTTATTTCTTCTTCTCCTCCTCCTCCTCCTCCTCTTCTTTCTTTTTCTTTCTCCTCCTCCTCCTCCTCCCCCTCCTTCTTTTTCTTCTTCTTCTTCTTCTTCTTCTTCTTCTTCTTCTTCTTCTTCCTCCTCCTCCTCCTCCTCCCCCTCCTTACCCTTCTTCTTCTTCTTCTCCTCCTCCTCTTCATCCCTATCCTTCTCCAAATTTATTTTCCTCTCCCTCAATTTCACCATTTCATCATCATCATCATCATCATCATCATCATCATCATCATCATCATCATCAACAGCAGCAGCACTACCACCACCACCACCACCACCCCCACTACCATCACAATACACAATGCACAATACAAAAACTTTATTTTTCTATACTTTAGTACAGATATTTTCTTTATGGCAGAAGGACATGTCCAACATAAGAAGAAAACAACAAACAAATAAAATGAATAGAAAATTAAAAAAGAAAAGAAAAATTAAATGGCACCAAATGGAAATAGCTATATACAAATATACAGATTACTGAAATGTACGTGCCTTTCGATTTCAGTCAGCCAAGCCGCATTGCACATCTTCCCACATCACGCGCACACACACACACACACACACACACACACACACACACACACACACACACACATACACACACACACACATACACATACACGCACACATGCTCTCTCTCTCTCTCTCTGTTCACAAGGTATGCAACTACCAAGGTCATAGTTGACCACCATCATCATCACAATCATCATCATCTTCTTCATCAGTGTCACTTTCACCACCACCACTACCACCACCGTTATCATCATCATTATCATCATAGTTATTGCCAACCACTTACTAGTGACGAATATTTTTCAAACGCCTTTCTAGAAGCCAAATCAAACCCCGGTTAAAACAGCACGACAGTATTCTCTGTAACCGGCTGCTGTCACCAGTGAAAAAAGGTAACTGGCACCATTGCCTGATAATCCAGTTACCCAGACAACTATCAGAGAGCTGCCCAGACACTGATTATCATGGTTCATGTTCGTTGTCTCTTCCCAGTCACCGCTTCCACTCTTTCTCTCATTTTTTCACCTTTTCCTGTCTTTGCACGCTTGCTTGCTTTCTTGCTTGCTTTCTTTCTTTCTTTCTTTCTTTCTTCATCCCCCCTCCCTCTTCCCCCCTCCCTCTTCCCCGTCCCCTTCCCCGTCCCCGTCCCCATCCTCTTCCTCGTCCTCCTCCTCCTCTTCTTCTTTCTCCTCCTCCTCCTCCTCCTCCTCTTCTTTCTTTTTCTTTCTCCTCCTCCTCCTCCTCCTCCTCCTCCTCCTCCTTCTTCTTCTTCTTCTTCTTCTTCTTCTTCTTCTTCTTCTTCTTCTTCTTCTTCTTCTTCTTCTTCTTCTTCTTCCTCAACGTCCCCTTCCTCCTCTTCTTCATCTTCTAAATCTCTTCAATCACCTTGTTGTGAATCCACTCCCGGTCAAATAACACGACAGTCCTCCCTGTAAGTGGCTGCTGTCATCAGGGAAACAGTAAAATGGCACCGTTGGCAGATGGTCCAGTTACTCACAGACAACACGCCGGGGAACGTCCAGACACTGATCAGCACGGGACAAGGTCATCGCTCACGCCTGGTCAGTTCTTTCTTGTAGGGCAGCGCTCAGCTGTCTTGATGTAATTGTGTCTTCTTATGCTGTTTGCGCAAGTCGTTTGTTCTTGTGCTGAAATACATTCGTTCATTCTTCTTTTTCTCCTTCTTCTTCTCATCGTTTTACGTTTACCCATCCCTACATCTCGGCTTTTCTTTTCCTGTTCCTTGACCCTGTTCATTCCCGTCCTCCCCCCCCCCCATCTTTATCTTTCTTTCTGCAACTCTTTATCTTCTCCTTTTTTAACATTATTACAGTCATCATTATTATCATCATTATAGTTGTCTTTGACTTCGTTGTCGTCGTCTATCCCTAGTGCTCCTTGTTGTTTAAACCAAATCCAGGGAAAAAATATATATATATCGCTATTTCATTCCCTGAAGAAATCACAAGAGAAACATTAAAATGGTATCACTGGCTGGCAGGTAATTCAGTTATTCGGAAATAAAACATGAGGGGACATTATTTTTTTCTTCATTGTCATGATCGCATTCATCAGTACAGTCACCATCATCAGTGTCCCTTTTGTCCACTCCGTTGTCCCCGCTTGCCTTTCACCCTCAAATCCAAAATGAAATCCCAGTAAACTAACATGACTGCCCACCCTGTATCTAGCTGCTATCAGCAGTGAAACAGTAATTGATACCATAGACAGGGAATCCAGTTACTTGGACACGTGGCAGAGGACTGTCCAGACGCTGATTATCATGACACGTTCTTCTTCATTGTCTGTTCACATTTACTGTTTCTCTTCCCCTTAGTTTTGTTCGACTTGTCCTAGCCTTGTTTGTGGACGCATTGTCATTCTTCTTCTTCTTCTTCTTCTTCTTCTTCTTCTTCTTCTTCTTCTTCTTCTTCTTCTTCTTCTTCTTCTTCTTCTTCTTCTTCTTCTTCTTCTTCTTCTTCTTCTTCTTCTTCTTCTTCTTCTTCTTCTTCTTCTCCTCCTCCTCCGAATGTCTCCCTCCTTTTCACCTCTTCATTTCCACTCGTCCTGATTGTCGTCATCATCGACGTTTTGTTGTCGTTGTCT
>NC_134897.1:44666461-44668961 GCF_041734735.1 Babylonia areolata
TTCAGTATCCACTTTAAGATATCCATATTCAGTTAACGCGTCGATGATGTAGTTTGTGTCACTGTGTGTTTCTGTCCAGAATTTATTTTTTTATTTTGATTGCAAACAAGGAAAAGCAAGACCAGCACAAGGCTGACCGAAACTCCGTGAAACGCTCAATTCGTTGTTTCTTTTATGTTCATTCTAGTTAATTTTGTGTCCACGTTAGAATATTCATATGCAGTAAACACGTCAATAATGTATTGTGTGTCACTGTATGTGTTCTGACCAGAATTTGTGTTTCTTTTCTTATAGTCGCGAACAAGAAAATCGAGGTCTTCTACCGAGAATGGCCTACGTTCCAGCAACTGGGAAGCGGTGATACGGTGTTTTTTTTTTCGGAAATCCGGAACGAGCCTTAACGAAATAAACCGTACATTATCCGGAAATACGGCTTAACTCGGGAGAATTACAACCTATCTTTGGTATGACTGCGAAGATTTTTTTTCCCCTGCTATGTTTGAGGCAAATTCGGTATTGGCAGGCTACGTGTTTTCAGTGAAAATGGCAATGCTAAAAGTTTACCACAGATACACATACATGCATACACACAGACACACATACACACACAGACACACACACACACACGCGCACGCCTCACCCCCAACCCACCACCACCCATGCACTCCCACCAAATAACTACCTGTGCTATCCTTCACGGATTGTGTTGCTTGCTTCTTGTGCCGACAGACACACACGCACACGCACGCACGCACGCACGCACGCACGCACGCACGCACGCACGCACGCACGCACGCACGCACGCACACACACACTAACACACACACACACACACACAACCGAACACTGGGTTATAACATAGTCACTTTGTCAACTCGCGGATTAAAAAAAGAAAAGAAAAGAATATTGGATACAGAGAGAGAGAGAGAGAGAGAGAGAGAGAGAGAGAGAGAGAGAGAGAGAGAGTATCGGGTTGTGCCCACGCAAGAGTGCTGGAGATCCTACATAAACCACACAATGCCAGCAGTAACGGGATGTGTGATCACCCGTAAACTCCAGAACATCACAACTGCCTATCATAAACACTATTCCTTCCCGAAGAAAAAAGTTGAAAAAAAGAAAAGAAAAAAAAAATTCCCGACGACACTGAACATGGCGATATCGCCTGACCTCCTTTCTCTCGGTATTTCTCCTCTCTCTCTCTCTCTCTCTCTCTCTCTCTCTCTCTCTCTCTCTCTCTCTCTCTGTGTGTGTGTGTGTGTGTGTGTGTGTGTGTGTGTGTGTGTGTGTGTGTGTGTGTGTCTTTCTGAGTTTCGCTCTCGATCTCTCTCTGTGTCTCTTTCTCTTTGTCTGTCTCTCAGTCTCTGTCTCTGTCTCTCTCTGTCAGTGTCTCTCTGTCAGTGTCTCTCTGTCACTGTCTCTCTCTGTCTCTCTCTCTGTCTCTCTGTCTCTCTCTCTGACTGTCCATCTCTCTGTGTGTCTTTTTCTCATTAATTTTGATCTTTCACCATCCCTCTAGCACATTCGACCAATCTCACTGTAATTACGACATCAATGTGTATCTACTGTTTGTGAAAGGTGGAGAGAGAGAGGGGGGGAGAGAGGGGGAGGGAGAGAGGGAGAGAGAGAGAGAGAGAGAGAGAGAGAGAGAGAGAGAGAGAGAGAGAGAGAGAGAGAGAGAGAGAGAGTATCGGGTTTTGCCCACGCAAGGGTACTGGAGATCCTACATAAACCTCACAATGCCAGCAGTAACGGGATGTGTGATCACCCGTAAACTCCAGAACATCACAACTGCCTATCATAAACACTATTCCTTCCCGAAGAAAAAAGTTGAAAAAAAGAAAAAAAAAAAAAAATCTTCCCGACGACACTCAACATGGCGATATCGCCTGACCTCCTTTCTCTCGGTCTTTCGCCCCCCCCCCCCCTCTCTCTCCCTGTGTGTGTGTGTGTGTGTGTGTGTGTGTGTGTGTGTGTGTGTGTGTGTGTGTGTGTGTGTGTGTGTTTCTCAGTTTCGCTCTCGATCTCTCTCTGTGTCTCTTTCTCTCTTTGTCTGTCTCTCAGTCTCTGTCTCTCTCTGTCACTGTCTCTCTCTCTGTCTCTCTCTCTGTCACTGTCTCTCTGTCTGTCTCTCTCTCTCTCTGTCTCTCTCTGTCTGTCCATCTCTGTCTGTGTCTTTTTCTCATTTGATCTTTCACCACCCCTCTCTCACAATCGACCAGTCTCACTGTAGTTACTACATCAATGTGTATCTACTGTTTGTGGGGAGAGAGAGAGAGAGAGAGAGAGAGAGAGAGAGAGAGAGAGAGAGAGAGAGAGAGAGAGAGAGAGAGAGAAGACAAGCAGAGAGGGGTGGGGAGAGGGGTACCCACGCCTGCAGATCATAAACTACAGTCAGGGATGCGCGAACACCCATATACTCACAGCCTAACACCTGCGTGCCATAAACAACGTTTGCCCTGGCACTCTTCATGACTAAATTGCCTGCCGCTTCCTCCCT
>NC_134897.1:44676461-44678961 GCF_041734735.1 Babylonia areolata
AGAGAGAGAGAGAGAGAGAGAGAGAGAGAGAGAGAGAGAGAGAACACTGAACATTGAACACTGAACACTTTAATGTCAATAGCTTTACAGCCCTAATGACATGGGGGTTCATAATACAAATAACAACATTCATCAATAGTAATAATATTGATGAAAACCAAAGCCAAAACGAAATCAAGAGAGAGAGAGACAGACAGACAGACAGACAGACAGACAGACAGAGATCACGCGGACAGACAGACAGACACAAGACTCGGTTTTCAAAAAATTTCCCTCTCTTCCAAATGTTCCCCATATTTCCTCCGACAATCCTCAAGAACTATGCTTTCTCAGCTTTCAACGATCCAACCCCCCCAGAAAGTTTTCTGTTTATTTTCGGTTCGCATCGCACCGTGTTGCAATATCTCTCAAGGCAGAACTAGTTTGCGCACTTGAGCACATTTCCCTAATGATGCACCACCTGCGCTCGAGGTGTTTGCTTTCAAATCTCACGAAGACAGGCAATTTCCTGGAAACTAAGCTTCTTACATTGGTGATGATGGCGTTGAGAATGCTGTTTGCCCAAACGTCAGGGAAACTGCAGGATTTTCTTTATTAAGACGGGGGAGCATGGACTGACGACGTGCACTTCAGTGACTGGGGTGTTTGGTTAGTTTGACAATTTTGTCATAACTAGCAACGAAACAACAACAAAACAAAACAAAAACAAACAAACAAACAAACACAAAACACAAGAAACAACAAAAAACAAAACAAAACAAAACAAACAAAAACAAACAAACAAACAAAAACAAACAAACAAACAAAAAAACCCTCCCGAAAATATCGTGATTCTTTTTTGATGTGTCATTTATATGAACTAAGAACTGTGCCGTCACGCTATCCTCTTCTGGACAGTGAGACATGTTACAAACACTCAAGATTCTCTCTCTCTCTCTCTCTCTCTCTCTCTCTCTCTCTCTCTCTGTCTCTCTCTCTCTCTGGTTTAAGTTTGTACGCATTTTACATTTCGTTGTCGCTGCGTGATCACCATATTGTGTATTTTTTACTTCTTTCTTGGGGCCGGAGGTCTGGAGATTAAAGTTTTGTTCTTGTTCTTGTTCTTGTTCTCTCTCTCTCTCTCTCTCTCTCTCTCTCTCTCTCTCTCTCTCTCTCTCTCTCTCTGTGTGTGTGTGTGTGTGTGTGTGTGTGTGTGTGTGTTTTCTTTCATTCCATACATGTCATGTTCTGTGCAGTGTACTTTTTGCACGCTTCCGTCCTCAGAGCGATGTTGTAGCCAATACAGACACACAGACACAGACACAGACAACACAGACACAAATACAGACACAATATAGAACGGTGATCAAACACACATGCCATGTCCTTTGATAATTGTAACACTTTTGGAGAGAGAGAGAGAGAGACCAGGGTAACGAGCTCGTTTTACTGTTTAGTTTGCTCACGCCCAATTACCCACTTTCCTCGCTCTGGACGACATGTTCACTAGACTCTTCTGCTTGAGAGATACTACGCCCTTATGTGCTAATTTAATTTCTTTTTAATTAGCCACGCCTAAGAGAGGACGTTTTCAGGTGCCAACATCTTAAAGCTAATGGCGGTGGGAAAGTAGCTTGTAATGAACCTGATTTTCCAGATCTCAACGGTGCTGTGATGGCATGGGTTTGGGTTCAGTGATGGGAAGGAGGGGTGTAGCTCTGTCTCAGATTGCCCATGCTTTGACACAGTGAACTCTTATGACGTCACTGCCCCGATCAGCCAAGATGCTTTGACACAGTGAACTCTTATGACGTCACTGCCCCGATCGGCCAAGATGCTTTGACACAGTGAACTCTTATCACGTCACTGCCCCGATTGGCCAAGATGCTTTGACACAGTGAACTGTTATCACGTCACTGTTCCGATTGGCCAAGATACTTTGACACAGTCAACTCTTATCACGTCACTGTTCCGTTTGGCCAAGATGCTTTGACACAGTGAACTCTTATGACGTCACTGCCCCGATCGGCCAAGATGCTTTGACACAGTGAACTCATATGACGTCACTGCCCCGATTGGCCAAGATGCTTTGACACAGTGAACTCTTATGACGTCACTGCCCCGATTGGCCAAGATGCTTTGACATAGTGAACTCTTATGACGTCACTGCCCCGATTGGCGAAGATGCTTTGGAACCTTTTCATCGGGTATTGTGGTGACACGCGGAGTGACATCAAGAACGTGATGGAAATTCTTCCATGAAGTGATTGTTATCTCTCATATGTCTTTCTATGCGTTTCATTGTAGTCGCCCTTTAAAAATGACTTCGTGCTTGAAAAGAAGTGGTGTGAGGTCGGGAGAGTAGTGGAGTGAGGAAGGAATTCATAGCCGCAGAACCGTGCTTCCGTCTAGGCAACATGTGTTTTGGAAGTTGTCTTGCAGGAGGCGGACATCTTTAGTCAGAACGCCACGCCTTTCGGTTCTGATGGCCTCCCGCATTTCCTGCAGCAATGAGCGTAGT
>NC_134897.1:44691461-44698961 GCF_041734735.1 Babylonia areolata
CGCACAGAATATCAAAATGGCAAATGTGTAAGTCAACCCGTTTCCAGTTCTATTGCAACACCGAATCAGACAGGATATTGCACATTGTTTACAGTGGCATTTAGATTCGGAAATGAATATTCTTCTTCTTCTTCTTCTTCTTCTCCTGCGTTCGTGGGCTGCAACTCCCACGTTCACTCGTATGTACACGCGTAGGCTTTTGCGTGTTTGACCGTTTTTACCCCTGCCATGTAGGCAGCCATACTCCGATTTCGGGGTGTACATGCTGGGTATATTCTTGTTTCCATAACTCACCGAACGCTGTCATGGATTACATGATCTTCAAGTGCGTGTTTGATTTTCTGCTTGCGTATACACACGAAGGGGGTTCAGGCACTAGCAGGTCTGCACATATGGTGACCTGGGAGATGGGAGAAATCTCCACCCTTTACCCACCAGGCGCCGTCGCCGAGATTCGAACCCGGGACCCTCAGATTGAAAATCCAACGCTTTAACCACTCGGCTATTGCGCCCGTCGGAAATGAATCTGCATTGCAAACGTTATAGCTTGCATTCTCTAGCTGCTCTTGTTTTGTCTTTTTCTTCATTTGTTTTTTCTTGTGAGAGTGGAGGTTGTATGTCGTTTGTTGCCGATTAGTTTTAATTCCTGCTAACAGAGAAAGAGAGGAGAGAGAGAGAGAGAGAGAGAGAGGGAGAGAGAGAGAGAAGACAGAGAGAAGACAGAGACAGAGACAGAGAGTCAGAGACATAGATACAAAGACAGACAGACAGACAGACAGATAAGACGGACGGAATGACAGACACAGAGACGCGTCAGCCCAACACGAGGCATTCCTTGCTTTCATGACTGTGCTGATGATTTTTATACAGAGCGTGGTGCAGCAGCCTGATCGCACCTTGTTTTGTCAGACCACACGACGGTTTTCAGAACAAGCTCTTCATTCCAGCGAAGCCTTGCCACATGCCAAGCCTGCTTCCGCTTTGTTTCTGTTGACTTGGCCCACGACGTTCATGACGCTCATCTTCTGCACGGAAGGGAACCCATGCTTTACCCGTTGTATACGCAAAAGAAGGAAGTGAAGATAAACACACACCCGGTGGGTGCTTGAACTGCATGTTTTCTTGTCTGCAGCGTGGCAGGAATTCTGATCGTCACAAATAACAACCCTGTGCGTTTCGCACAAAAAAGGTGTTGGGAGTGTTTCACGTGCCTTCTTCACACGTTGCCTTGTCCGAAATTCTTGATTTTTTTTAATTTCTAAAAACCAGCATTGACGAATCGATGCGTTTCATCTGGCGTGGTATTCCAGTAGAACTGGGGGAGGGCGGGGGGTGGAGGGGGGTAAGCATGATCGTCTGTTTTTGAAGGCTTTCTAATTCTCCGACTGGTCGCACCGGAAAAGTTCGTCCTTTTTTTCCAACGTTTTTCCAACGCTTTAAATTGTAGGTGTGCCTAAGGGTAAACGTGAACGGGCAAGTCTAACTGCGAACGATGGGTTTGGGTACATGTGGGCAATTAAAACAGAAGCAGGTCTTGAAATCATTAGATATAACATGTTATTGGAACATCGCAACAGACTGTTGTATGTTGATTTTGATCACACGTGCACAAAACACATAACATACGATTAAATACACACACCGCACATCACACACAACCACACCATTTTGAGAGCATTCAGTAACTGTGCAACTTCGTAAATGGACTCGATTCAAAATATCCTACGGTTTGATTGCAAATGACACTTTTGGAAATGCCTGTCAAAACTGACGTTCAAGTGTGTCACCAACATGCATTCATAAATTCTCTGAGCACTAGAAATGCACAATTCATTTAGCACATCCAATCAAATCATCTGTTTTAAACCGTGTCAAAGTTACAGACCAACAGCTAGCTTTCCTTGATTTTAGGATTTTGAGAGCACGTGTGTGAACTTGGTCAGCAGTGGTGCGCGAAGAGAAGAAAGAGCGCGGAAACAGACGGAAACAGCTTCTGTTTGACGGGGTTTTGGAAATGGATATTAAAGTATCAGAACGAGGTCGAAGCATACGTTAAGTTGTGAAATATGTGTGAGAACACTTCGAAGTGGGATGGCACACGAACCGTTCGCAATTACACGCTGTTCGCGATTGGGCGTGCCTGCCTAATATGTCTGCCTTGCAAGTGTATTTGCTTTCCTATCGAAGTGGATGTGTCAACATTTTCTTCCCCCAGGGACAACCCTTTTGATGCCATGGGTTCTTTGATATCCTCAAAGTGCATTCTGCACGCATAACCTCGGTTTATCGTCTCATCCGAATGAGTAGCGTCCTCATCACCACCCATGGTCTAGTGGGGTGGAGGGGAGCAATCACTGGAACACAGCAGTTAAACAGCAGCATTGTACACCGTATTGTCTCATTGCGTAGACTGATGTTCCGTTATGATTTCAGTCAAGAGAAGGTGGGATTCCATATAATCCATATAATCATATTGTTCTGAAATCGCCCTTGTCTGGACTAGCTCTGATGTCAGTAAGTACGCATTGGCATCACGTGCATTTCATTCTTTTACGGTTTGTTATGTGCCATGTAAGCGTAGTGTTTATTCCAATGCACACCCCCCCACCCACCTCTCAAACGTACCACTCATAACCACACTCGCCGCCGTTTTTTTCATAGTCCCGGCGGTATCTGCCTACAAAGGAACTTTCAATGCCAGGTCTCTACGAAGTCCTCACCAGAACCAATCCCCCCCCCCCGTCCCCCCCCACACACACACACACTCCCCCCCAAAAAAACAAAAACAAAACCAAACAACAACAACAAACAAACAAACAAACAAACAAAAAACCAAACAAACCCAAACCAGCCACAAAAACAACAACAAAAAAAAAAAAAAAAAAAAAAAAAAAAAAAACTAGAGGAGACTTCGCACCATTACTGAGTCACCTACATCGACGGGCGCAATAGCCATCCAAGTGGTTAACGCGTTGGAATTTCAATCTGAGGGTCCCGGATTCGAATTGGCGCCTGGTGTGTAAAGGGTGGATATGTTTTTCGATCTCCCAACATATGTGCAGACCTGCTAGTACTTGAACCCTCTTCGTGTATATACGCACGCAGATCAAATACGCACGTTAAAGATCCTGTAATCCATGTCAGCGTTCTGTGAGTTATGGAAACAAGAACATATCCAGCATGCACACCCCCGAAAACGGAGTATGGCTGCCAACATGGCGGGGTAAAAACTGACATACACCTAAAAGCCCATTCGTGTACGTACGATTGAACGTGGGAGTTGCGGCCCACGAACGGAGAAGAAGAAGAAGATTGTCTCTGATGCCAATACTGACAGCATGCACAGGCCACCGTCTGCTCTGCTAAGACCACAAGATGATTACAATCACTACTTTGACTGACTGAACGTCTCCGCATCATTCCTACAAAATGAGTTGTTTAACGTGTTTAAACCACCATACAACCATAAGGCCTGACCAGTACGTTTGGTCTGTTGCTCGTCAGGAGTCTGTTGGTTTTGTTGTTGTTGTTGTTGTTTTTTGTTTTCTTCAAAACCAGATGTGGTGTAGCGTATATGGAATAGCCCACCCGCTTTGGCACCCACCTCCATCTTGTAACTGGGGATGATCCTGAATAAATAGAAAATAAAAAAAAAGCTGCTTCCTGATTATCTGTTGATTGTTTGGTCACGCTCCATACACAACACGATCATTTGGCACTGAGTGGGATTTAGAGCGTGATACATCTACCTGATCGCACACAGCGGGTGCTAAAGTGTTCGCTTTCAGATCACGATAACTGCTGGGTAATTTACCGGAACTAACGTTTGGCGCAAGCACCATTATTATGGGATGCGTGCATGCTGCGAACAGCTTTTAGGGTTGGAATCATCGGAATCCAGTTAACAGTGGTGTGGCTACGGCCTAGCTTCGTTTGCAAAATTCAGAACTGCTGCCAAAAACAAAACAAAACAAAAAAGCAGGAAGAAATTAAGTATAGTGTGAACTTGTTTTTCGTTTGCCTGCCTGCATTCATCTAGTCCCAGTGGACTCATCCGTAGAGCAGGGAAATTATATTAGCACGATACCAGGCACTTTATTATTATTATTATTATTATTATTATTATTATTATTATTATTTTGTTGTTGTTGTTGTTGTTTACCTTGCGTTCTGCTCCTTTTTTTATTCCATGATTATTTCACGCTGCGACGGTGTGTTACACACACGCCATTTATCCCACATCCTCCGAAAGAACAGAGCGTTTGCCTAGCGAGTGATGCCCCCGGAATAGGTAGCTAGTGTCCACAGCCTCGATTCCAACTAGACCTTGAACGGTTGTTTGGGTGCTAACGATTGGATAAGGCGATCAACAGAGAGGGCCCATGTGCAGCGTGCACTTAGCGCGCGTGGAAAGGAAGCCACGGCAACAACTACGTATTTCCCCTGGGTAAATGATGTAGAATCATTCACTTTGATTGTAAAACAAATACATTTGCAGACAGGAACAAAAGAAAAAGAAAAAAAAAAAAAGCAGACAAAATGCAGCACTGTCATGACGCGCGAGCAAACCCGAGTTTTACACAGAGAAACGTGTTGTCATCCCCCCCCCCCCCAACCCCCTCCCCGCGCCCCCCTCCGAGGAAACACACACACCAAAAACAAAACAAAAAAACAAAACAACAACAAAAAAAACCAACAAAAAAAAAACAAAAAAAAAAACACCTAACAACAACAACAACAACAATAAATTACAGTGAAATACGTTCAGACACGTTCCACAGTCACTGCCACTGGACCACACATTACAGAAACTGCACTGCTGCTGAGTCAATGACAATCCCCTTCAACAAATGCAGGATACCTTTTGCTGAGCCCTCTTCTGAAGAAAGAAACAGAGGGAGAGAGAGAGAGAGAGAGAGAGAGAGAGAGAGAGAGAGAGATACAGAGACACAGAGACACAGAGACACAGACACAGACATAGAGAGACAGACAGATACACAGATGAACAGAGAACGACAGATAGAGGGACAGTCAGAGAAAGACCGAATACATACATACAGACAGACAAGAGACCAATAGAAAGAAGAAAAAATATATAGAAAGGGATACTTTTTTATAGAGAAAAAAAATGCCCAGGTTCTACCAGTGCCCTCACAGAAGCATTCCTCAGACCAAGACACAATACAAAAAGAAGTTTGGAGAGGATCGCCGTTATTTTCGGAATATTATTATTATTCTTTATGACAAAAACACTTTATCCTGTTGATATAAACAACAATTCCAATCTAATCAATACGGGAATGGCTTGAAGCTCGAAGTTGGTTGTGAAGCAAAGAAGAAAAAGAAATCAAATATCTGTTATGATATCACATATGCTGTTATGAAATCAAAGCATTATCTTTTTCTTTTGATATCCGATATTCGGATGTTTAGACGAGGCACGCTACCCGAGCAATTGTAACTGGCAACATTATTTTATTGATATGGTTGTCTTCGGCCACTCATCAACTAGAGTGTTGACCTAGCTATAACGCGTCCGCCTAGGAAGCGAGAGAATCTGAGCACTCTGGTTCGAATCTCGCACTCGCCAGTATTTTCTCACTTTCCATTAGACCTTGAGTGGTGGTCTGGACGCTAGTTATTCGGATGAGACGATAAACCGAGGTCCCGTGTGCAGCGTGCATTCAGCGCAGGCAAAAAAGAACCCACGGCAACAAAGGAGCTGTTCCTGGCAAAATTATATCGGAAAACACACTTCGGTAGGAAAGGAACTAAAACTGCAAGCAGGGGGGAAAAAAAAACTAAAATAGAAAAATAAAATAAAGGTGGTGCTTTCAGTGTAGCGACGCGCTCTCTCTGAGGAGAAAATGTTGCCGTGAAAAAAAGAGTAATGTAACTGAATACAATTCAATACAAGCTACTAGCGCTGTACAATTTCAGGGCCATTTGCGCAGCAGGCTGCCGCCGACATAGGTCGATCCGATAGACATCTGCCTTACTTTTAAGGAGCTCGTATATCAAGATGCTAGGAGGACTGCTTTCTTGTTTCTACATTGTCAGGCTCAGGGACCCAATTTCCATGGCACACGATCAGGAACCGGCACTGTACCTCTCTGTCTCTTTGTCTGTCTGTCTGTCTGTTGGTCGGTCTGTGTGTGTGTGTGTGTGTGTGTGTGTGTGTGTGTGTGTGTGTGTGTGTGTGTGTGTGTGTGTGTGTGTGTGTCTATCTCATCTCTCTCCAACAGATGCCGTTGCTGTGTTTCCTGACACTGTATATCACTGCTGTTCCTACAGAGAAATTAGCCAGAGGAGCTGATGTTGTTTTACGCAATCAAGTCCATGAGACGTGCGCCGCTGCATCTTGTAACATCCAGCCTGTCGGGTGGTAAATGCTGATACATACCCCGGTGGGGAAGAGGGGGGAGGGTTCGAAGTGATCTTTTTGTATGTGTGTGTGTGTGTGTGCGTGCGTGCGTGCGTGCGTGCGTGCGTGCGTGTGTCTGTCTGTCTACCTGTGTCTGTGTCTGTCTGTGTGATTTTTATATTTCACCGATCTGCCGAGTTCAAGAATACAGTATAAATGCAGGAGGAGGATAAATATGAGCCAGTTTACTTCTGTTTGTCCTGGAATGATTTTTAGGGATATAGGTGCTTGATACTGTACTGTATTCACATATTCTATAATGCAGTCCACGGGAAAGGAATTGGAGTGGGGCGATTCCATGAATGCCTCCAAAACTGGATTAGTTTCGTAATTGTTCGTCACGAGATCAGATACTTATACCGGTGTACACTGAAAATGCTCCAATGCCAGCATCCTAGCAGCTCTATGATGTAGGTATATTTTTGTGTGAGCGTGTGGAAACTGCTGACATGGTTAGGCAGTTTGATACAATACATTTCTGTTATATGATACTTGGTACTGCATTTGATCAGTCTAATGGGCATGGTTTATAGCCCCACCGTCTCCAGAAGTTGAGCCCTGCTTCCTTCGCTCACGCTTCTCCTTAATGGCCAGCGTTCTCTTGTTTTCAAACGTCTTTATGCCACTAGAGCACAGCATCCTCCAGCGAGAGCGGTCAAGAGCATCAGTTTCCCAGGAGGCGATGTCTATGTCACAGGCTTTGAGGTTTGTCTTCAAGGTGTCCTTGAAGCGCTTGCAGGGTCTTCCAAGTTCACGGTGGCCTTCCTTCTGGCTCAACATCTGGAGACGTTTTTTCCTTGCAACACCTGTGGGAAGTGCTGCGCATCCAGAATCGGCCTCTTCTCCCATATGAGGACACACACCGACAGATAAGCCTGCCTGCCTACTCATCCGTCGGACCGACGGGAGACTCCAGAGAGAGAAAGTCACACCGACCGCAAGGGTCTTATTGTGACTAAAACGGAATATGTGTGTTTTTTTGTTTGTTTGTTTTTCGTGCTCCCTTTCTTTCTCTACTGCATTTTGATGTGAAATAAGTCACACTTTATCTGCCTGACAAGGATTATTTGTAGTTT
>NC_134897.1:44706461-44708961 GCF_041734735.1 Babylonia areolata
TTATGTTCTTGGAACGCAGAAGAGACGGGGGAAAAAAAAGAAACAGACTATGGACATTATCTCCAGGATTTGTTTTCCTAAAAGCGTCATCACACTGGCATGCCCACTGCTTTGTATGGAAGCACTTGTCCTTTGGACATTTTCAGATTGGAAGTGACAAGGTCAGCCTCCTTGTGCGGCAGTGCAGGTCAATTGATGGCGAGACCTCGTCATTGATTCCATGCACCTCGGTTATGTCCGCAGATTGAAAGTAAACACATATTTATAATGTCATGTTTAGTCTCAATTCCGGAACCCATGTAACCATTCATATATATATATAGAGAGAGAGACGTGGAGGGGGGTGAGACAGAGACAGACAGAGAGAGAGAGACAGGAAGACAGACAGACAGACAGATCGACCAAAATTGAGAGGCAGAGAGAGATATAAATAGATAGAATAGATAGACAGATATATAGACAGATAGATATACTGATAGGTAGACAGATATATAGATAGATAGATAGATAGATAGATAGAAAAGGACAAAAAGCAAACACACAGACAAAAAACAAAACAAAACAAACAAACATTAAAAAAACAAAAAAACAAAAACAAAACAGAACAAAAACACCAAACAAACATGCAGCTGATTGGACTAGTAACGCTGAAACAAGAACAGTTTGAAATATACAAAACTTTTTCAATGCTTTCTGGAGAAAAAAAATCAACAACCAAAAATGGAAACGACAGAAAGGTAGAGTGCAATAGAACAGAGAAATCTTCGAGCGAGGAATTTCCAGAAGATGAGGGATAGTGTTTGTTCTGGAATACAGACCCCATTAGCCCCAAGGGAGGGGGGTGCCGCAGAAGTGACTGGCGTGTTGCAAACTGGCAGCCAATAGGCCCACCTCCAGGATGTTGTCTGATATTGTATTCAGGACCTGACAGGCGCCAATACCCCAATGGTTTTAGCGATGGTCCCACGAGACTCTGACGTCTGTGCTTTAAATCTGGCCACAGCCTCCCTCCCTCCCTCCCCCTCCCTCCCCCTCAACCTCCCTCCCCCCTCCCACCTCCCCCTCTCCCCTCCCCCCTCCCTCTCTCCCCCTCTCTCTCTCCCTCCCTCTCTCTTTCCCTCCATCCCTCTCTCCCTCCCTCTCCCCTCTCTCCATCCCTCTCTCCCTCCCTCTCCCCTCTCTCCCTCCCTATCTCCCTCCCCCTCTCCCTCCCTCCCCCTCTCCCTCTCCCTCTCTCTCTCTCTCTCTCTCTCTCTCTCTCTCTCTCTCTCTCTCTGTCTCTCTCTCTCTCTGTGAAGTGTGGACATGTTTCCAGTCTTTCAGGGCCAGCCTATAGCATTGCTGCAGACCTGTTAATGCCCTTCCCACATCGCGTACAGAAGACCAAATAAACGCGTTTAAACATTCAGAAGGAAAACAACATCGCGTTTGGCAGGTTACGGAAACACAACACACACACACACACACACATCCGCACAATGCACGCATTCACTCTTAAATGTGTACGTGTGCGTGCCTGAAATCTGATATAGTGACACAGGAAAGAAATGATGAGAAATAATTTTTAAAGAGTTGATAAATCAAGATGGCACATTTATGTCACATGAACAATTCAAGCTCTACAATGTAAGTACTGATTTCCATAAAATACGCTGGTTGTATAAGAGCAGTACGTGAATATGCTAATAAAACAGGTTTGCATATTGATAGTACTCAATCAGCAGCTATTCCAAAAGTGCTTCATATAATAAATCAACTCCGAAAGGTGCACAAACATAATTATTATGATTTACTTCAAGATGAGCCTGACCCAAAAATGCAAAACTGAACATGGAGCTTGAATGGAATATAATATTTAACAAGACTAAGAAAATTCAGGAAGCCAAACTGAAATGGTTTCAAACCAGATTAGTACATAGAATCTTGTCTACAAATGTTATGCTTTTAAACATGGGTGTGACGAATGACTCCAGGTGTACGTTCTGCAAAGAAACACAGGACAGCATGCAACACATGTTCTGGGACTGCACCCATGCTAAACGCTTTAGGGAAAACATCCACACAACTTTAAATGATTGCTTTGGTGGTAATTCAGAATTCTCATTCAGCATGGGTTTGATTTTATTTGGCTATGACAAGCATGTTAAATCGAACAGAGTGCTTGGTTATGTTTCACTCCTTGCACTTTTTTTTCTGTTCACGTGTAAGTTAAACCAAGTGCTCCCAAATGGGTGCAGTTTTATCAATTATCTTAAATGTAAGTATGAAACAGGAAAATATATTGCTATAAAGAATATGACATATAGTAGGTTTCTGGCTGACTGGTTCTATTATGAACGCCATATAACAATGTAAATAAATATACAAGTGAAAAATGCCAGTCAATTTATCCTGTCTTTTCTATTCACAATGATGTAATGAAATCTCATTTATGCAATAATGTTACCGGCGTTCACTATTATCAGTATTGATTTTGCTCAATTATTATCAATATCATTAT
>NC_134897.1:44716461-44733961 GCF_041734735.1 Babylonia areolata
ACGTGCAGTCCCGACAAAAATCCGAAGAAAGTGGGTTTGTACACTTTGCTGAAAACTCATGATGTACGATTAATTTGAACGGTTTTACGAGATGAGTTAAAATGTGGGCTCGTTGTGAAATTATTGTTGTTGGTGGTGGTGGTGCTGCTGTTTTTGCTGCTGCTGCTGCTTTCGTCATTTTCATTTTTCACAGTAATAATTTATTCAGGCTTCTCTGTCATTGTCTCTCTCTCATTCATATATATATATATATATATATATATATAATCTTGGAAGTGCCTTTGAATGCTCCATGAACAGTGTTTTGCAATGAGCCAAGCCAGCAGGCTAGTAAACTACCCTGACGCAGAAATGAGAGAATGATGACTGATATACATGTATGCCTGTTTTTGACAACACTGCCGTGAAACGGTAAGAGCTGATGGTTCTCTGTGGAACGCGGAGAATGTTCAGTGATGTGAGTGTCAGACATGTAGTAAATGAGTGGTGTGAAGAGTTGATTCCCGTCGGCTTAACCCAGTTCTGAAATATAATTTTTATTTAAGTTTGATTGTCTGTTACTTCATTTTTCGGGGTTCTTTTTTTCAAAACAAATGGCTGTAATGGTAGAACGTTGTGCACAAGCAACATAAATATGTATGTGCAAGCATACGCGCGCGCGCACTTACACATACACACGCACGCACATGCACGCATATTCAGGCGCACACACACACACACACACTCACTCTCACTCTCACTCTCACTCTCACTCTCACTCTCACTCTCACTCTCTCTCTCTCTCTCTCTCTCACTCTCACTCTCACTCTCACTCTCACTCTCACTCTCTCTCTCTCTCTCTCTCTTTGCTACCGATGTCCCAGTAGTCATTGAACATATTTTGAATTATTCATTGCCTAGAAACTTTTCGGAAAATTTCAAAAAATTAAGAGAGAGAGAGAGAGAGAGAGAGAGAGAGAGAGAGAGAGAGAGAGAGAGAGAGAGTGAGTGAGTGAGTGAGTGAGTGTGTGTGTGTGTTTCCTCATTGCACAAATACGCATCAGTCATATACCTCTGCTTCTACTTGTAATGCCAGCACCCCACCAACCATGCCGTCAACATTCGTCATCATTATCATCATTATTGTCGTCGACAACAATATCACAATGAGTTTTTCTCGACGACGACGACGATGGTGGTGGTGGTGATGATGATGATGATGGTGGTGATGATGATGGTGATGACGGTGGTGATGGTTATGGTGACAAAACAGACGCCAACTCCAATGTGTTTTTGCCATGCTTGTTGATAAACTCAGCAGGGAAAAAAACAAAAAACAAAACAAAACAAACAAACAAACAAACGGAGAGCTGATTGTTCGCCCTCGATATGTTTGCTCATGTCGATTCATCACAGCATACTTTCTCCTTGTTTACCTTAACAAAAAAAGAAAAGGAAAATGTGCCCAAAACCGATCAATCTCACTCAGACCGATTTAACCCTGATCACACCCCTTCGCTATTTAAACCAGACGAAAACAAAATACGAACACAAAAATCCAACTGATGGCCAAAATATTTCTCGGTGAACAAAGATCAGAACAAAGAAAGGGAATGTGTGGGGTGGTGGTGGTTGTGGTGAATTAAAACTCATGTTTTATCGTAGGCTTTGTGGGGGGAAATATAATTGTGTGACATTTAATTCATGGGGTGAACAGATCAACTTGTCTTCCTGTTATGGAAGCCAAGATCTCCTTGGCCCATCAACGTCATCGTTATCATCCTCATCATCATCTAGTTGTCTGCTCGAAGCTAACGAAGACTTCAGTATTGCTGGCCATGAGGTGTGATTAGCATCTTGAGCATAATATTGTCTTCTTGTTCTTCTGCTTCTCCTTAACTTTGTGAAGAAAAAATGTTCACCAAAATTCATCATGTCCGTCAGTTGTCTGTCAAAGTCAGGGTCCCGGGATCCCGTCCATTCTACAATGGTGTGACTATCATGACGATGGTGATGATGATGATGATGATGATGATGATGATGATGATGATGATAATGATGATGATAATGATGATGATGATGTCGAGGAGGATACTTCTACAGCTCCTATCCTCGGTTAGAGACCACACTCTAAGCCCTTTACGAACATGGAGTCATTAATTTTGCACAACAGACTGCCTACCTGGGTAAAGCCGACTGACAGCTGCCACTGGGCGCTCTTCTTTCGTTTTCAATGTTGTCAGTCGATTGTGTTTTATTATTATTATCATTATTATTATTATTATCATTATTATTATCATTATTATTGGTTAACTTATCTTTTATCCCTCTGTCTACAACTTCAACAGTTTCCATCGGAATGGTGTTTCCCTTTGTCGCCCACCTTCAATGTTCCTCGGAGGATTGTTTTAGCAAGACCATTGGAACCAGTTACATGTCTGTTGGTGACATGATGATTGCACTTGATGTTAAGCATCTCGCCAAAATCATTTGATTTCTGTGGTTTGGTTTCTTACATCTCCCATGCACATGGGAAGATGGTGCGATCAGGAAGAAACCTGATCTTGTGTTTCCAGGAGACATCTTTATCCTTCCGTACAACTAATTACTTTCACCATTATTTTTTTGGGGGGTCGCACCTTCAATTTATTTCCCAAAACGCACCACACAACTTCTCCCTCCCTTTTCTATCACTTGTTATTCATTTATTCTTCAGTAATGACATTCATATACTGGAAATGAAATACTACCTTCTTTACAGTAACAAGTATGTGATACGGGACATTAAAACACACACACACAAAGAAACACAATTCCTTTCTTTGAGGCGCATAGTGAGGGCACCCCGCAGGTGTCCATGTGTTCGGTGTCCTTGTACTACGGTCTAATGCCATCATCCTAGATGAACATATAACAGATAGATAAAATAATTGTACTACGGCTTCGGAGCGACGGTGCGCTTCAGAGAAAGGTTACCCACTGTCAAATTCACTGGGTTTTAGGTTGGTTTGTTCTTTTTTCACCTCAATGAATGAATAGAAGTTTGCGTTTACAAGAAACCTTTTTTCATTGTGAGGTGAACTCTAACGCCTTCCAAGTCCAGAGAATCAGGATCGCCATGCACCGCACGTTTACTGTGAACAGGTGACAGACGCTGCCCTGCACGCCCTTTTCAAAAATCATACTCAAGATCAAGAGGAGAGAGGAAAAGTTAAAGAAATGATTATGTTCTGTCGGCATGGTCTGACTCTCTCTCTCTCTCTCTCCCTATCTCTGTCTCTCTCTGTCTCTGTCTCTATCTCTATTTCTGTCTCTCTGTCTCTATTTGTCTATCTATCTATCTATCTCTGTCTCTCTTTCTCTCTCTCTCTCTATACATATATATATATATATATATATATATATATATACATACATATATATCTGTCTGTCTCTCTTTATCTCTCTCTGTCTGTCTCTCTCTTTCTCATCTGCCAGACGTCTGTCACGATTCTTGTGCTGTCGTGACAAGATGAAAGAAACATGAAACGAAGGTCTGGACTGAAATTAGAAATGGAGTACCACCTTCATTATTTGGGCACTTTCCTGTTCAGGTTCGGTTTTCATACCGATAAAGGTAAAACGTGTGTGTGTGTGTGTGTGTGTGTGTGTGTGTGTGTGTGTGTGTGTGTGTGTGTGTGCGGGCTACCCTTTCCCATCACCAGTAATGGAAATATATATATATATATATATATATATATATATATATATATATATATATATATATATATATTGTTCAAGTATAAACCAGACTATTCCTTCGTTAAAGTTGTGCAAATCAAAAGTTGAATCTATTGTACGGGTATTCGTCCTTATCTTCAATACTTAGCTACATTCAAATGCATCGTTTTGATCGGGTTTTTTTGTTTGTTTGTTTGTTTGTTGTTTTTTTTTGGGGGGGTGATTGTTTTTTTGGGGGGTGTAGGGGGAGGGGTGTGTGTGTAGGGGGGGTTGTTTTATTTCGTGGTTTTTTGACTCCCTTGTGTAAACAAAGTGAGTATGTTTTGACCCGGTGTTCGGTTGTCTGTGTGTGTGTGTGTGTGTGTGTGTGTGTGTGTCCGTGGTAAACATTAACATTGCCATTTTCTCTGGAAATACGGAGTCCGTCAATACCAAATTTGGCTTAAAAATCGTAGGAAAAACACTTCAGTTATACCAAAAAGAGTTTGTAGATCTCCCGAATTGAGCCGTGTTTCCCGTATCAGTAACGGTTTTTTCGTTGAGGCCATTTCCGGGATTCCGAAACACCATATAACCGCATGGGTAAGTTGCAGTAGCGTTGGCGATGTTTAGTGAATTGGCGGCGTGACCTCGAGTCTTGTTCGCAATTGAATGGAAAGAAATACAAATTCTGGACAGAACACAAACAGTGACACAGACTATATCATCGACGTGTTTACTGCATATGAATCTTTTAAAGTGGATACTCAATTAACTTGAATGAACATAAAACAGAAACTGAATCGACCGTGTCGTACTTTCCCAGCGGGTGTAACAAAACTTGTACATCTATCTAGATCCAGAGACAAACGGCTAAATGTTGCGGTGTGATTGCGGCGATAGCATAACGTTGTCTTCTGTGATAGACGGAAAAGAAAATGTACAAAATATACGAGGCAGGCACACATGATAAAAAAGCACAAACAAACCAGTACATAATTTGCTTTCTTCCAATATTTCCGGTAGTGTATTTCAAACATCACCTATCCAGAGAGAGAAAAAAAAAGAGACAGAACGGTCAAGGCCAGACGCTGGGACAACACCAGTGAACTGCTGAAATGATAGACAAATATCGATCAAAGCAATGGTTCCACTGACAATCTTCTTATACTCATTCATGATGCTGACAAGAAATCAAGATGTATGGCAATATATGATTTTTGGTTAAAATCATGAGGAGAAAAATCACTTCTATCTACAATATTAAATCTATGACAGAACAAAAAGCGATCTGAGAGAAGCACACACATAACGTATTGAGAACCCATACAAAAAACAAAAACAAAAATCCTCCAAACATCCCCGTGGAACGTTTTCAAACAACATTCAACTGTCCAGAAAAAAATAGAGGCAGGCAAATGATCCATGCGACAGGCTTGAACAATACCAGCAAAATGTCTGAAATCGATAGGAGACATATCGATCGTCGGACCAATGGTGCCATTGACAACCTTTTCAGACACATATTCAAGATGCAGACGAGTGGGAAGAAAGGGCAGGAAACCAGGATGTTCTGTCTGCCGAGTCTCCGGCCTTCCAATGCCAGACATCTGTTGGGATTCATTTTTGTTTCTGCTCTCGTGACGAAGACAACAGAAACCTGAAATGAAGTTCTAGGGGGGTCAGGTTTCTCGGAGATGGAGAATGTCTTCGTTATCTGTTAGTTTATTCTGTTTTCTTCTATTTTGTTTATTTACTTTATTCCAATCTTTTTTCTTTTTCTTTTTCTTTAAAAAAAAAAATAATTCGGATCGTGTTTTGATATTGATACTGTTTTTAATCTGAACCCTATATTGTTAAATCTCTCTCTCTCTCTCTCTCTCTCTCTCTCTCTCTAACTCTCTAACTCTCTAACTCTGTCTCTGTCTCTGTCTCTCTCTCTCTCTCTCTCTCTCTGTGTGTGTGTGTGTGTGTGTGTGTGTGTGTGTGTGTGTGTGTGTGTGTGTGTCTCCTCCCCCCATCTCTCTTTCCCCTCCCGTTCTTACTTTCAATTTCAAAGGAACTTCCTGGTACGAGGTTCTGAACGCAAGTATGTCAAGTCTTCTGCCCTTCCATATAGTCTTCTTTCTGTCTCTGTCTGCCTCTGTCTGTCTGTCTCTTTGTTTCTCTGTATCTGTCTGTCTATCTGTATCTGTATCTCTCTCTCAACACACACACACACACACACACACACACACACACACACACACGCGCGCGCGCGCGCGCGCGCATGCATATATATATATATATATATCTATATCTATATCTATATCTATATCTATCTATCTATCTATATCTATATCTATATCTATATCTCTATATCTCTATCTATATATATATATATAGAGAGAAATATAAGAAACAATAACTTAGGAATAGATTTCAGGACAAGATACGGAAATATTCAGGGTGTTTCGTATGATTCTCAACAACTTGTGACACCAATTGGTGAAGTCATTCGGCCAGCCCATGAATGCAGATTCACTCGTCTATTGACGTGACAAATTTGAAACATCGAGGCCGAAACAGAATTCTTGTTCGACAAATTGGAGTTTTGCCCTCGAGTCAAACAAAGCGTTGTGGATAAGTTGCGACAACGTTTCAATCACACAGACACACACACACACACACACACACACACACACACACACACATTCACAAAACACAAACGCGATGGTCAATCAGATCTTCACTGAGCCACATTAATCACACGCCCATATACACGCCCAGCCACCCACCCACACCCATTTACACATATATTCATACACAAAAAAGAAGGAAGAAAAACCATCAGATTTCCGGACCTTGTACTGTACCAACAGGTGTGTCAGATTATCAGGTTATGTATCCCGTGTGTGGATCCGATCATTCATCGACAGAAAAGCGGGCTGCTCAGAACGTCTTCATTAGAAACAGATTACAGATGAGCGAGTTATCAAAATTATCTTCTTCAGAAACAATATTGTTCAGGTTCCCAGCACTGCATATGGATCGAAAGAAACTTGTACTGATACAGAGATGTCAATGAAGCAGCAGCAGAAGCAGCAGCAGAAGCAGCAGTAGTAATAGTAGAAGTAGTAGTAGTCGTCGTAGGAGGAGGAGGACTAACAGTAGCACCAGCAGCAGCAGCAGCAGCAGCAGTAGTAGTAGTAGTAGTAGTAGTAGTAGTAGTAGCAGTATCAACAACAGCAGCAACTGCAGGAAACAGGAACAACAGCTTTAACAACTTTGTTCCTTATAATGTCCCTCCCATACCCGTGTCTGTAGGTCATGGACAATAAAATAGAGTGGTACCGGTACCAAAAGACAGAGGATTGTCAAACCCTTACCATGCATTCTAAAAACCTCTTTATTTTGAACCAGAGCTGCTTCCCAAAGCTGAGGTAAGACACATGGTGTGGGCGCCTTGTGGAAACGCGTCTGCCTAAGAAGCAAGTTAATTCATTTAAAAACACGGCGTCCAATTCCGCACTCGCCAATAGTCTCGGTCTCTGCCTCTCTCTCTGTCTCTGTCTCTCTGTCCGTCTCTCTGTCTCTGTCTCTCTCTCTCTCTGTCTCTCTGTGTGTGTCTGTCTTTGTCTCTGTCCCTCTCTCTCTCTGTGTCTGTCTCCCTCTCTGTCTGTCTCTCTCCGTGTCTCTGACCCTCTGTGTCTCTGTTTCTCTGTGTGTCTCTGTCTTTTCTCTCTGTCTGTCTGTCTGTCTCTCTCTACTTGCCCTTGAGTGGTAGTCTGCTGGATGCTAGTCCTTCTTGATGAGACGATAAGCCGCAGTTCCATGTTTTGCATGCACGTAGCGCACGTAAAAGAACCTGCGACAAGAAAAGGGTCGTCCTTGGCAACATTTTGTAGAAAAATCAACTTTGGTAGGAAAAAAAACACACCCTTTTCAACCAGTATTTCCCCACAGAGAAATATCTTGAGCAATGCAGTTTAACGCAATACAATACGATGCAACGCAACACAATACAATATAATACAGCAAAATACAGTACAATCCAATACAATACAATTATAAACACTACACTACAATGCACTGCACTGTACTACACTACAGTACACTACACTAAACTACACTCTGATCCATCGCAATGTAACACAACTCAACACAACACGATATGATACGACACGAGGCGGTACAATATGATAAGATACGATGCCATACGATGCCATGCTATGTGATGCAATACGATATCACGCGATACAATACAATACAATGCAATACAATACAATACAATACAATACAATACAACGCAATGCAATGCAAAACAGGACACTACAGTACAGAACAATACAGCACAACGCAACGCAACGCAAAACACAACACAACGCAACGCAAAACAACGCAACACAACGCAACGCAACGCACAGCACAACACACCACGACACAACACAGTACAACACAACGCAACGCAACGCAACATGACATAACATAACACAACGCAATGCAACGCAACGCAACGCAATGCACAGCACACCACAACACAGCACAACACAGTACAACACAACACAACGCAACGCAACGCAACGCAACGCAACGCAATGCACAGCACACCACAACACACCACAACACAGCACAACACAGTACAACACAACACAACGCAACGCAACGCAACGCAACGCAACGCAACGCAACGCACAGCGCAACACACCACAACGCAACATAACATAACATAACACAACGCAATGCAACGCACAACACATCACGACACAACGCAAAGCAACACAACATAACATAACACAACGCAATGCAACGCACAACACACCACGACACAACGCAAAGCATCACAACATAACGCAACGCAACGCACAACAAATCACAACACAAGGCAACGCAAAACACGACGCAACGCAACGCAACGCAACACAACAACAGAACCCATCACAAACACAACAACACAACATAACTCTTTCCCACAGAAGAGAAGGAGAGAGAAGCTGCTGGCTCCTGTGACGGCCCTGGGTGCTGCTGGTCCTGGGAACAGGGTCAACCGTTGTCAGACAGGAGGGCGAGAGGAAGCCTCCCAGTGGGGGATTGACCATGGCCTTGAGGGCTTCCAGACCAGACACCCCATCCCGAAGCCCAACCCCCACCCTTTTTTTTCTTCGTCCATGATTTCTGTCTGGAGAGTGTTAATGCTGGGCTTATTTAAGGGAGGAAGGTGGGGGAGGGTGGTCGGTGGGCGAGGCGCCGGGCCGGAGAAATTAGTTGCGTAGCGTGGCGAGTGTGTGTGTATGTGTGTGTGTGTGTGTGTGTGTGTGTGTGTGTGTGTGTGTGTGTGTGTGTGTGTGTGTGCGCGCGCACGCGCGCGCGCGCGTGTGCGTGTGTAGTGTTTGTGTGTGTATGTGTAGTGTGTGTGTGTGCATAAGTGTAAGTGTGCGTGAGCGTGAGACAGAGAGGGGTGGAGGAGAACAGATAGGTGTTGTGAGGGAGATAGTAACATAAATAACACAGAGAGATGGAGAGACTTAGCGAAGCAGATAGATAGAAAGACAGACAGACAGGCAGACGGACACACGGAGAGACAGATAGAGAGACAGGCAGAGACAGAGAATCAGAGACAGAGACAGGCAGAGAAAATAAACACACATATCGAAGAAGAGAGAAATGACAAACATCATACAGACAAACCGACAGACAGACAGACAGACAAAAAGCAATCCGTGTTTTGTCGCATCATCCAAGATGCTGTCAGTTTCCCGCTTCTCATCAATCACTGTCAACACACGCACAAAGCCTGGATCGACCAACGACCAATGCAGTCTGGGACGTCTGAGATTAAAAAAAAAAGTTCCGAGGTAAAAAGTAAATTCAATACCAACTGTATCCTTTCTAAGGAAGCATGAAGATAAGTTTCAGTTGGTCTCGGGTGTACGTTTTGAGCGAGTGTATAGGTATGTAAGTGTGGGATCATATCATGTGTTCTATCATATATCATTATGTGTAAGTGTGGAATCATATCATGTGTTATATCATGTATCATTATGTGTATGTGTGGGATCATATCATGTGTTCTATCATATATCATTATGTGTAAGTGTGGGATCATATCATGTGTTCTATCATATATCATTATGTGTATGTGTGGGATCATATCATGTGTTCTATCATATATCAGTATGTGCAAGTGTGGGATCGTATCAGGTGTTTTATCATATATCATTATGTGTAAGTGTGGGATCATAGTATAAACGATCATGACATCAGCAAGGACACTCAAACGGAAAACAAAACAATACAAAAAATAACAGCAACAACGCATCCACAAAGCACATGGACATACTTCACGTGTCAATATATGCTAATTAAACCCCACTGAATACACCAGCCACAGATATCGCTGAAAATTATTCCAGTATCTACCTGACTGACTGACTGACTGACTGACTGACTGACTGACTGACTGACTGACTGACTGACTGACACACACACACACACACACACACACACACACACACACACACACACACACACACACACACACAAAGTGTCCCCATGAACCGCTCATGACAAGCGACCGGCAGGCTAATGTTCTATTCCCCCACAGCATTCTATTCTAACCCACCGGTGTGCCTGGCTTCTTTGAACAGTATTTGTTTCAACATCCAAGTATTTTTCTGGATACTATTTTTTGCCAAGGACATGAATGAGGGTTCTTTTACGTACGCTAAATGCATGTTGCACACGAACACCTGGGTTTTTCCTCGTATCATTAGAAAGACTAACACTCAGACCACCACTACTCAAGGCCTCGAGGAGGTACGTATGGGACACGATCTCCAGGACACTCGCTTCCAAGTCAAACGCACAACCACCACGCCATCACTCCTCCAAGACAAGGCTTGAACCAATGTGTCCCTCATCCCCGTTAATAGCCATTTAACATTGGTCATTAACTCTCTCCATACGATCGGCGAAAAAGACGATGTTAACAGCGTTTCACCCCAATTACCGCCATCAAAATATTGCAAGCGGATGGCTCTTATACTGAAGAGGTGAATGTTGACAAAGAATACCACCATTCAACGACGGAAGCTAAAGGTTGGGTCATTCAGACACCCACTGGACATCCGAGGGATCTGTGTAGAGGAGAAGAGAGGACTGGGCCGTACTGAGTGAGTTAAACATCCCGTAATCCGTCCTCTGTGGCGTTCAGTGCGCCATGGAATCACTAAAACAGTACACACACCGCCGAATCCTGAGGGTTTGTGCCAAAAGTGGCAAGGCCAAAAATTAGGCCATGCTTCGTAAAATCATATTCGCAGCACTCACGGGAGTGAACGAGGAGCTTGTAGGGTGGAACGTGAACGTCAATGTAGTAGTAGTAGTAGTAGTAGTAGTAGTAGTAGTAGTAGTAGTAGTAGTAGTAGTAGTAGTAGTAAAGGTGGAGAAGAAGAAGAAGAAGAAGAAGAAGAAGAAGAAGAAGGACCATTAACAGAACGCTACAGGAAACAAGGGTTCGTGACGGATCTCGGTCTGCAAGTCACTGTCGGCGATAAAAGCTCTTCTGCTCTTCCGAATGCCACCCCTGGAACTGACCGACTGCCACCACTTCATAAGGAGGGAAATTATTTATTCAAGTGGGCCGGGCCCAGATATGAAGAGAGAGAGAGAAAGAGAGAGAGAGAGAGAGAGGGGGAGAGAGAGAGAGAGAGAGAGGGGGGGTGGAGGGGGAGGGTGCAGGGGGGGGGGGCGAGACAGACAGACGGACAGAGAAAAAGAGACGGATCGATAGACAAAGACAGATGGAGAAAGACAGATGGAGAGAGAGGGATTTAAAGAATGATGGCTTAGAGAGACAGACAGACGAACAGACAAACCGACAGACACACACAGAGAAAGACAGAGAGAGAGAGAGAGAGAGAGAGAGAGAGAGAGAGAGAGAGAGAGAGAGAGAGAGAGAGAGAGAGAGAGAAGCAGCCAGACATGCAGGTAGGTAAGCAGGTAAACAGCGGACTGTATGAGACCAATGCAGGAAAACAGACTTTGGCACCCTTGATTTTCTGTGTAACACCCTGAGCCAACATGAACCATGCGTATTAGCGTACCAGTGTGTTGGCTTATGTGTTGTTGCGTTGTTGACGACAGAGAGCGTGTGTCTGTGTCTTGCCAATTCTGACATTCAAAACAATAAATTGATGGTATCCATCACCTCCAACAAACTGGTCAAACCCACCCGAGGGAGCAACTAAATCACACACACACACACACACACACACGCACACACACGCACATGCGTGCGCATCTCTGTTTTTGTTGCGCTTTCCTGACATCTTCGTAGGCAGTGACGTAGATAGATAGATATATAGATAGATAGACTTCCGCAATAGACGTCCAGCATTTTATGAGACTAAGCCACCACTTTTAAGTACATCGAAACATTTCCATGAAACCCTGCAAGAGAAAACGACCCTTATGGCAGGTTTTTTTTTTGTTGTGTTGGCCACGCTACCTCCATTCCCTACGGGACCAGACCCAGTTTCCAATCCAGCCTGCAAACCAACTATTCGGAGACACACGCACACACACACACACTGCGTGGGCCGTGCATTTTCCTGGCAAATAAACAAGGGCGCCTGAATGACCCTCGCGGGGCATGTTTTGTGGGTCAGCGGTCAGTAGGTCACATAGAAACAAAACAGCACAAACACACTCAGTGTGCACAGTCCCGAAAGCGAAGTACGGCTGTATTAAGGGAGGGTTGAAATGGCCATGTACATGTGTCCCCACCTCAAGACAGCTGCCGCCCAAAACGCAGAAAAACGAAAAATAGAAAAGCAGCAGCAGCAGCAGCAGATGATGATGATGATAGAGAAGAAGAAGAAGAAGAAGGAGAAGAAGAAGAAGAAGGAGGAGGAGGAGGAGGACGAGGAGGAGGAGGACGAGGACGAGGAGGAGAAGAAGAAGAAGAAGAAGAAGAAGAAGAAGAAGAAGAAGAAGAAGAAGAAGAAGAAGAAGAAGGAGGAGGAGGAGGAGGAGGAGGAGGAGGAGGAGAAGAAGAAATCAACACAATGCCACATGAAGCGATGTTCGTGACAGAAGGTGGCCTGAAGTCTTTGCAGGCTATACACCTCTCCTCCTCGGACACCTTTCCCTCCTTCCCATTGACACAATCTTCACGGTGTGACGGAAATGGAAACCGACTGGAACCAACTTTTTCTTCTTCTTCTTCTTGTTGTTGAATGAGAGGGAGAAAGACAGAAATAAAAATTGAGTAACAGAGGAAACATTCACAGAGATAGAGAGTGAGAATGGGAGAGAAAGTTAGGGGAGATGAGGGGGGGGGGACGTTTTGGGGTCGGAATTAAGAAAGAGGAAGAAAAAGAACGGGGAAAATGAGAGAGAGAGAGAGAGAGAGAGAGAGAGAGAGAGAGATACAGACAGACAGACAGACAGACAGACAGACAGAGAGAGACAGACAGAGACAGAGGGAGAGACAGACAGAGAGAGGGAGACAGAGAGAGAGGCAGTCAGACAGACAGAGCTGGACACAGAGACAGGCAGACGAAGCATGCATGTGACACATCACTGAATGGCTTGTTCTTGACACCCTCAGCAAAACTAAGTCGCTCACCCCCATCCCCCCCCCCCCTACCCCCCTCCGTCCCATCCCATCTGTCACTTATGACATTATACAGAGAAAGAAAACACGAAGAATGGACCGAATCAGACTGAGGCGTTTACAGACAGAAGACATGAAATCAGACAGACGTTTACAGAAAGAAGACATGAAATCAGACTGAGACGTTTACAGAGAGAAGACATGAAATCAGACTGAGACGTTTACAGAGAGAAGACGTGAAATAAGACTGAGACGTTTACAGACAGAAGACATAAAAGACTGAGACGTTTACAGACAGAAGACATAAAAGACTGAGACGTTTACAGACAGAAGACATAAAAGACTGAGACGTTTCCAGAGAGAAGACATAAAAGACTGAGACGTTTACAGACAGAAGACATGAAGCATGGACCGAATCAGACTGAGACGTTTACAGACAGAAGACATGAAATCAGACAGACGTTGACAGAGGGAAAACATGAAATCAGACTGAGACGTTTACAGAGAGAAGACATGAAATCAGACAGACGTTTACAGAGAGAAGACATGAAATCAGACTGAGACGTTGACAGACAGAAGACATGAAATCAGACAGACGTTGACAGAGGGAAAACATGAAATCAGACTGAGACGTTTACAGAGAGAAGACATAAAAGACTAAGATGTTTACATAGAGAAGAAATGAAATCAGACAGACGTTTACAGAGAGAAAACATGAAATCAGACAGACGTTTACAGAGAGAAAACATGAAATCAGACAAACGTTGACAGAGAGAAGACATGAAATCAGACAGACGTTTACAAAGAGAGAAGACATGAAGAATGGAATAAAACAAACTGAGATGTTTACAGAGAGAAGACATGAAATCAGACTGAGACGTTTACAGAGACAGAAGGCATGAAAAATGGAACAAAACAATCTGATACGTTTACATAGAGAAGACATGAATTCAGACTGAGACGTTTACATAGAGAGAGAAAACCCGAAGAATGGACCAAACCAGACTGAGACGTTTACAGAGAGAGAAGGCATGAAAAATGGAACAAATCAGTCGGAGACATTTGACCATTTCCCCCAATGACACGACTGGCATCACACCATCTTCGTCTGTTGTGCAAATAGCGTGTGAGTGTGGAGAGTGTGTTGTGCCCCTCAGGCAACATGAAGTGAAGATTCAGGGTTAGAGAAAACTCAAAACACAGAACTCACAACTGTTTTAATGTACGACCACCGACTTGTATACATATAAATGCACGAGTTGTACACACACACACACACACACACACACACACACACACACACACACACGAAAACCAGACCTTGAGTTGGATGAACAACAAGATGTTAGAAAGAATAAACTTATAACAAAACTAAATAAGTAAGGGTAATTTATAAACATATCGTTTATTTAATACTGAGCGCTTTCTGCTCTCTGTTTTAACGCATAAAAAAATAAACATTGCTGCATCTCTTGACACAATGCTGTTGACATTTTGAAGTAAGTGGATAATATGGGATTCCTTAAATTCTGTATATGCTTAGGTAAGTATTTCTTTCTCAGAATATCATATTGTGGACAAATTGCCAGTACATGAAATTCGTCTTCGTACCCTCCACAAAAGGTACAGTTTTTTCAGGCTGTCCTTATAACGCTCATTTACGTTGAGTTCATTTACTCCAAATCTAAATCTAGTGAAAGACGATTTGATTTTTTTTCCCCTGGCTGCAACAATGATTTAAATGAACGGTATGTTTCATAACAATTACTGCTATATAGTTTGCTTGGCCTGTCTTGTTAATAACAGTCAACCATATGTTGTTTAAATGTTCTAAGGAAAGCTTTCTCGTTTCATACACCACCATTAAACCAATTCAGAAAATTCACAAACATCTAAACAACGCTTTATTGTACACGGCAAATCTTAAATAATCATTTTGGCAGCTGGCCATCTTGTTCACAGTCTTAACATACACTTGTTTTGGAATTCTCGTTATGGGCATTTGTTGCAGTTTAAACCAACTTTTGAAAAATAACCACCTTTTCTACAAATTATTATTTTCGTTTTGCTCAGGTTTGCTTTTAGTCCGAGAGTTGTTTTTTTTTTAATGCTTTTTCCAGATTGTTCAGCTGATTTTGTAATCCAGATGGAGTTGAAGAAACGAGAGAGAGAGAAAGAGAGAGAAGAGAAATAGAAAAGAGAGAGAGAGGATGTATGAATGAATGAATGGATGAATGAATGAATGAATGAATGAATGAATGAATCTATATTTTCCAACGGTGGAGATATTAGCATGGCAGCAGACTTACATATTATCTGACGATGTTTTAGAAAGACACACAGACATATGTGCATATGGATATAGATATACTCCGTACAAGTAAAAGAAAAACTCAGCGTCGATCTGTTACACATCGTCGCCCATACTTATGTTCACGAAACGAGAGTGATTAACACAATACACAAGAAAATGTGCATTTACATCCACATGAATCGCATGTTTCGAGTTAAACTTTTGCAGTACAGAGAGAGAGAGGAGAGAGAGAGAAAGAGAAAGAGATGTATATGCATTATGTATCTACATATCGTATTATATGGAGAGAGAGGTATAAAACTGAGAGAGACAGAGAGGTGGGGGCGAGAGAGTATGATAGATCGGGGCAGAGACATGCACAGACACAAAGATATTTAGAGACAGACTGAGAGACGGACAGTGAAAGTGGGGGTGTGGGGGGAAGCGATTGAAATAGAGAGTGAGAAAGAGAGAGAGAGAGAGAGAGAGAGAGAGAGAGAGAGAGAGAGAGAGAGAGAGAGAGATAGAGAGAGAGGGGGGGGGAGAGACAGACAGTCAGACAAACAATCAGAGACAGGCAAATTACAGACGCCTTCTTTCTCAAAACTGAATGGTTTGATCTTGACACTGTATGAGAAAAACCCCATTCTACCTCTCACACCACACATCAGTCACCTGTGACATTATTCACACACAGCGTGGCTTGGCAGAATGGACCGTATCAGACCGAGACGAGACGTCTTGACAGTTTCCCCACTGAGACCATCGGTATGTGTGATACCTACCACCTTCACCCTCTGTGCAATCACTTTCTGACAGTCCATCATATTCTTCAGGATGTTGTGATAGATTGGGCATGTCATTAGAGAGGGAAGACAATGTTTTATTGAACAAGCCTTCTGTCCATGTCAAGGGGTGGGGGCTCACAATGGGGTTGTCTTGGCAAATTATTTACGTGTATATCAAATAACACACTTACTGGATTCATTAAAAGTAACAAGGTAATACTGAATAATCAAGCTGGGTTTCGAAAGAACCATTCTACTGTGGACAAAGGTTTTGTTTGAAAGTGATAATTGACATTTTTAGACAGCAGAAGAAAGTTATATTGCGCTTTTTTGACTACAGGATGCCTTTGATTCTGTGTGGCGGTATGGACTATGGATAAAATTAATCAGGGAAAATGCCAATGGTAAGATTTTGAATGTTGTAATGAAAATGAATGATCGCATTAAGTCGTGTGTGTTCAATGGAGATAACAGATCCGAATTTTTTGGAAGTCTTAGAGGACTACGTCAAGGAGAACATTTTTCTCCATTGCTTTTTCTTCACATTTGAATGACCTGGAGACGTTTTTGCTAACATACGGTTGCCATCTTGTTTCTATTCACACTAAAAATAGAAATGCGTTTGATGGCGAAAACAGTTCTGCATGTGTACGTTTATTAGTTCTCTTGTTTGCAGACGACACGATTCTTTTATCAAATTTGAAGCAGGGTTTACAGAAAGCATTAGATGCTTTATTCCAATATTGTGTTAATGGAAACTTGATGTCAATGTCTCAAAAACCAAAATTGTAATCTTCAATTATAAGCGGAACACACAAGTTTTGTTTAAATTCGGTTTAGAAACAATAGACCTTGTCAATTCATTTACGTACCTTGGAATATAATTCAGTAGGACTGGAACATTCAAGCTATAAACTCCACCTTCTCGGAACTCCTACAGACTGGAAATAGTTTCTGAGGTAAGTGTACAAGTTAACGACAGTCTTCGCTTCTTTTCTTTCTTTTTTTCTTTGGGAAGTGTGTCGTGTGCCGTTGACAGAACCTTGTAGGAAGTTCACTGACAGGAGAGAACGGCCTTTGGATTGGTTCCCACTGCTGACAGGGGTGTGTGCTTGTGGCAAGAGGAGAGAAACGAGGTCACAG
>NC_134897.1:44741461-44743961 GCF_041734735.1 Babylonia areolata
AGACACAGAGACACAGGGAGAGGCAGACAGAGACACAGAGAGAGAGAAAGAGAGAGAGAGAGAGAGAGAGAGAGAGAGAGAGAGAGAGGGAGAGAGAGAGAGAGAGAGAGAGAGAGAGAGAGAGAGAGAGAGAGAGAGAGAGAGAGAGAGAGAGAACAACTGAAACAGTGAGGCAGACAAACAGAATGAGTGTTTGATTTGTATCTCTGATTATCTGAACATTTCTTATCACTTTCGACGACATTGCCGACAAGACAATTCACCGCCGTTGGCAACTTTAGTAGTCAGCAGCGAGAAGTCGTGCTAGAAAGGACTGATTTTCACATTGTAACAAAAATTGACAGCTGCGATGAACTTTTCCCGCGCAATGTAAAAAACAACAAAAAAACAAGACAAACAAACTAAACAGACACAAACAGAACAAAACAAAGGAACATTCCAGCTCACCTTTCATCGCTGCATGTCTATTCCACCGAGTCTTGCCACCAAGATCTACAGTAGCTCCAGGGTCCTTGAGAAGGTAATCGGCAGAGTGGACAGACAGACAGACACACTCCCAGACATCGTCACTGCCAGAGGATTTCTCACACACCTTTTGATGCCGGTTACCGAGTCTCGTCAGCCTCCTTGGGTATGGCCGCCGTAACTGTCGGCATGGGGCTTAAAGCTCGCTCCCCAAATTGAATTGAATTGGATTGAATTGAACTGTATCCCTGTCTCACCCGCTGGCTTCATGCTAATCGTTGACTTGTGTCTGAACTTTTACGAAGATCGGTTTTTTTTTTGTTTTTTTTCTGTTTCGGACTCAACGTCTCCACTCCGTCAGATGGTAACAACAGCAAGGACGTCCTCCAAAACTTTACATGTAGGACAGGATGACACCGATGACAATCAGTTCAGTAACTGTAGTTGTGATACTGTTCAAGGAAGAAGGAGAAGAAGAGACAGTGAGATGTGCATTTTGCCAGAAATTCGTGCAACACACACACACACACAGGGTTGCAATTTACAAGAAATTCGTCCAACAGAGAGTGAGAGAGAGGGGGGAGAGGGAGAGAGGGGGTGGGGGTAGCAGTTTACAAGAAATTCATGCAACAGAGAGAGAGAGGGAGAGAGAGAGGTTTGTAATTTACAAGAAATTCGTGCAATAGCAATGGAGGAGATGTGAGAAAGTGTGTGTCAGCTGGTGCACTCAACACGTCAGTCACCAAGAACACACAGAAGCCCACGCAGAAGAGACAGTGCCAAAGGTTCCCTCCCACTTTCCTGGTAATGCCCTTTGATGATTCCCTCCGGACTTGAAACGCTCTTGAATCTTTAATTCGTAAATTACCAAACCACGCATTTCTTTTCGGTTTTAATTTTCGTCGGCCATGCAAGTTCTAGCCTCCTACGGGATCAGGAAAAAAGTATCCAAAGTAACATACGGTTCCCCGTAGTGTCTGCATTGCACAACTTATATTTCGTTATTGCCACCCCCGCCGCCAATTGCATTATTTCGCAAGTATTAGAAAGAACACTTGTAGAAGTCCACCAGCGGAAGAGGCCGAAGATCTGAGCACATCACTCCTCTTTTGCAACATCTCCATTGGCTCCCTGTCTCACACAGAATAAAATACAAGATCAGCACTCTATGTTATAAATGTATTCACAAATCAGCCCCTTCCTGTCTCTGTGGCTGCCTTCACCTCTGCACTCCATCTCGCTCACTACGATCAGCTTCATATCCACTCTGTTTACGCATACCCAGATTCAATCTCTCGACTGTTGGCCGCCATTCTTTCTCTGTCTCTGGACCTTGCAACTGGAATGAACTTCCTCTTTCGGTTCGTCAAGTCTCCACACTCAGCTCTTTCAAGTCTGGCCTTAAAACCCACCTCTTCCCAAAATAGCCTCCCTTCCCTGCTTCTTCCTTGTCTTCAGTTTCTCCAGTTTTAGAGTTATGCATGCGTGTGAATGACTGGTGCGAAAGCGCGTTGATTTGTCTCTGCACAAGATTCAGCGCTATATAAATACCATTATTATTATTATTATTATTATTATTATTAAGAGGCCGAAGTCAGGCTCAGGAATCACAGAGTACCAGTACTTGCGTCAAACCAAGGAAGTCTAGACTTACTCCGAACGTCTGAGAGTCTGAGAAAAAGCTGCTGTTATGGGTTTGGAGATGGAGAAACAGGAGAAATGACTTTTCTCGCTGAACTGAAAGCGTGAGAAGGAAAGACAACGTGGGGGCAGATAGGAGATCTAAAGAGTTTAGGTTTGGGGGGAGATGAGAGGAAGAAAGACTGTTAAATGTTTGTGTTTTATATTATCCATTTAGTGTATTCATTCATGTGTTTGTTTATGTATCAATAAATTGGTTTATTTATTTATTTATTTATTTATTAGTCAGTATCGACTTTTTTTTCTTGTTGTTGTTGTTGTTTTGCATACGGGACCTCCGTTTATCGTCTCATCCAATGACTACACGCTGAACTTGATTTTCCAGTCAAACTGA
>NC_134897.1:44763961-44773961 GCF_041734735.1 Babylonia areolata
GTGTCGTTTTTCATGTACTCAATATTGTATAATTTATTTGATTTAAGTAATGTAATCTGCTCGAAAAGAAACGATATTGACTAACTTGGTTTTATTTGTCTACAAATCATTGAGGCTACTGTATATTTGTACAACTTAGGATGTAATCAAGTGTTTCGTGTTATACGAATTTCTGTTTACATTTGTTTATATTGCATGTTCATATTATATAGATTTTTCGGTTATGTAATATCCCCTTCAGACACGGCCTGTGGTCTAATCTGAATGAACTATTCGCATTCTCTCTCTCTCTCTCTCTCTCTCTCTCTCTCTCTCTCTCTCTCTCTCTCTCTCTCTCTCTCTCTCTCTCTCTCTTGCGCAATACACGCCTACGAATCTCCTCAGTCAAAGACACTTCCCTGTATTCAGTTTCAAAGGCTGATGCAGTGCAGCTTTTCCAAAGTTTCCCCATAAACAAAAAGTTGTGTTGTTACGAGGACGGACATTTACATTATTTTGCTCAACCAAAGCACGTACTTCTCTGCCTCCAGTTTGTTGTTCAATCACGGCAGTTGCTGTAAGACAAACAGGCCAAAATTAATGGACACAGTGCAAACAGTGCAATTGATAACCCGCAGAAAGAATCTCTCTCTCTCTCTCTCTCACACACACACACACACACACACACACACACACACACAACACACACGCACGCACGCACGCACGCACACACACACACACACACACACACACACACACACACACACACACACACACACACACACACACACCCGCCAGCGTATTTCATTCCTAACTTGCCCAACTCAAACTGCTCATCGTCTCCAGTAGCGTCACAATGTCAAATGTGTGTGTGTGTGTGTGTGTGTGTGTGTGTGTGTGTGTGTGTGTGTGTGTGTGTGTGTGTGTGTGTGTGTGTGTGTGTGTGTGTGTGTGTGTGTTTTGTGTGTGTGTGTGTGTTTGTACGTGAGTGGGTGTGTGTGCGCGCGCGCATGCGCGCACATTAATGCATATATGTGCATTTTATGTGTGTGTTCGCGTCTACAAACGCACGTGTGTGTGTGTGTGTGTGTGTGTGTGTGTGTGTGTGTGTGTGTGTGTGTGTGTGTGTGTGTGTGTGTGTGTGTGTGTGTGTGTGTTCAATCCACTTCTGAATGCACGAGCCGTGTATACGATAGAAAGGAAGAAAGGAAGATAGAAAGAAAGAAAGAAAGAGAGAAAGAAAGAAAGAAAGAGAGAAAGAAAGAAGAAAGGAAAGAAAAGCTGAGGAGACGCATGCACGTTTCATTCCCACATCATATTCCCTGATGCCGGAACAGAGGTGGAAGGAACACGAACGTCTCACTTCCAAACTGCTATCAGTGCCAGACACTTCCTCTGCAGCACTCTGCTGAACTTCTCTTAATCCCCCCGCCCCCCGAACTCCTGCCCCTCACCCCCCCCCCATTCCCCTCTCGCCCGCTCCCCCCTCCACACCCCACCTTTCAATTCCCTTCTTCCATCTCCATGGCCCACAGTTTCCTCCCCACCTCTCCTACACATCTGCACACTTTGCCCCAACACACACACACACACACACACACACACACACACACACACACACACACACACACGCACACACACACACACACACACACACACACACACACACTAAAGAGGGGGAGATAGGAAGTGTAGAAATTGTTCATATTTCTGCACAATCATTTTGAAACAGTTGCTGCACATACACAGAGACAGATAAAGTATCATATAATGCAGTGCGTTGTAGTTCAGTGTGTTGATCCCTTCGACGAGAAGAAAAGAAGTAGAAAGGAGGAACAGAAACCAAACAGCAACCTTCTTTGGTCCTGTATTCAAAATCATATTAGTATGCATTGATAACATTCATTGGCCATGCACGTGGAAACTGTCCTCTAACAAGCTGGAACAAGCAGTTTCCAAGATTACCAAGTGACTGAAGAATTTCCATCCACAAGCTCGACCCATTTTCGAAAGTTACACAGTAAGGAATCCAAAGAATCTCAATCCTCAAGCTCGACCCATTTTCCAAAGTTACACAATAAGGAATCCTGTCTGTACTACGTAGCTTACAGGTATTGTTCAATCCTCAAGTTCGACTCAGTTTCAAAGTTACACAATAAGGAATCATGTCTGCACATCGTAGCTTACAGGCATCCTCAATACCCTGTTCTCCAGGATTTGTTCAATCCTCAAGTTCGACTCAGTTTCCAAAGTTACACAATAAGGAATCATGTCTGCACTACGTAGCTTACAGGTATCCTCAATACCCTGTTCTCCAGGACTCGTCTGACATTGTCAGGACCTTGCCTTGCAGAAAGTTGACAGCAAGAGGATGTGGAAGCCTCCGCACTTGCTCCAGTGTCTGAGAGTTCTGCTGTGTGAGATGTGGTAAATGAGGAGCAGACGAAGTTTACGTTGAAGTTGGTTTATACGGATAGAAAAAGAGAGAAGTGTTGGAGTGCAAAAGAAATAGGACGTAGATCGGAAGGAGAAATCTAGTGTTGTGATCGGGCTTTAGGATATACACACTGACAGAAATTAGTACGAAGACCAGAAACGAAATCTGCAAAATAAACAGAAGTAATTGGGGAGCATGCGTTACCATATAGTGATTCCGACGATTTGTGCACCGAGAACAAAATTACAAAGAACGGGGAGAGAAAGCAAGGAGAGTTGAAAGAAAAATAAAAGAGAGAGAGAGAGAGAGAGAGAGAGAGAGAGAGAGAGTTCGCACACACCAATTCCTTCACCCGCAGAAGATATGGAGCAGAAACGTTAGGAAAGGAAACTTCTCTTCAAGCTATTCTTTTTTCAAACCTTACCCTGTCCACATGTCTAACAGATAAGCTTACGCTCCCCACCCCCACCCCCCACCCCCCACCCCCCACATACACACAAACAAAAGTACATAGCAACAATAACAAACAACAACAGCAGCAATAATAATCATGTTATAACAATTCGTCGCATCCAACTACCACCTAATCTGTGTCTGTTCAGGCATAAGACATCCCAGAGCTCCTAAATCTAAATTAATGCACGGAATAAATGAATCAGAATAGAAAGAACGGGCCACTAACTTACAACTTTCTTTTCTCGTAGCTTAGCTCACCCTCTGAAATATTTTACGAAAGTTTCTGGTAGAAACAATAATAATTCAGTCTGGATTATGTCCAAAGTTAAGGGCGCATGCATCTGAATGCAGACAGCTGGAGGCAGATTGGTGGAAGATGCTAGTAGTTGTCGACAATAAGGTCAGATCTGAAAAGGTGAGGTGGGAGAGGGGGGAACGAAATGTAAGAGAACGAGAGAGAGAGAGAGAGAGAGAGAGACAGAGAGAGACAGAGAGAGACAGAGAGCAGAGAGACAGAGAGAGAGAGAGGGGGGGGGGGAGAGAGAGAACACAGAACACTGAAATATATCTCTGTCTGTGCTTGTGCCTGTATGTGTCTGTGACAGTGTGTCGGGTTGGGTTTGTGTGAGTGAGTGAGTGAGTGTTAGGGTGTGTGTGTGTGTGTGTGTGTGTGTGTGTGTGTGCGTACGCGCACGCGCGTGCGAGTTAAATAATGTTACAATACTACACTGGAGAAAAATGGGCGACAATTATGCACCTCTCTCTCTCTCTCTCTCTCTCTCTCTCTCTCTCTCTCTCTCTCTCCCTCTCTCTCTCTCTCTCTCTCTCTCTCTCTCTCTCTCTCTCTCTCTCTCTCTCTCTCCCATCCCTCACTTCCCCTCTATCTCTTACCCCGTTTCTCTTTCCCATCTCCCACCCCCCCCCCCCTCTCTCCCCCTTCTCTCTCTCTCCCCCCCTCCCCCCTCTCTCTCCCCCCCCCATCCCTCTCTTCTCCTTTTTTTATCTTTTTTTTACCCCCCCCTTTTCCCCCCCCTCTTTTCCCCCCCTTTTCTTTTCCTCTTTTCCCCCCCCTTTCCCCCCTTTTTTTACCCCTTTTTCCTCCCCCTTTCCCCTTTTTTTATCTTTTTTTTCCCCCCCCCCCCCCGTCTCCCCCTCTCTCCCCTCCCCTCTCCCCCCCTCTCTCTCTCCCCCCCCCCCACCTCTCCCCCATTCCCTCTCTTCCCCCCTTTTTTTTATCTCTTCCCTTTTGTTTCCCCTTTCCCCCCCCAAACCCTCCCCCCTCCCCCATCTCCCCCTCTCTCTCTCTCTTCCCCCCCCTCTCTCCCCTCCCCTCCCCCCCCCCTTCTCCCTCTCTCCCCTCTCCCTCCCCTCCTCTCCCCCCCTCCCCCCCCCCCCCCCCCCCCCCGCCCTACTCCCTCTTCTCTCTCCCCCTCCCCCCCCCCCCCCCCCCTTCTCCTCCCCCTTTTTTCTTTTTTTTCCCCTTTCCCCCTTTTCTTTTCCCCCCCCTCTCTCTCCCCCTCTCTCTCCCCTCCCCCTCTCTTTTTCTTTTCCCCCACCCGCCCCCCCTTCTTGGAATTTTTTTTTTTTTTTTTTGCCCCCCTTTTTTTGGAACCATCCCCAGGGGGACCCACAACCAGACCACCTCATCTTTTTCCCCACCCCTTTTCCTGCAAAAACCCCCCACAAAACCAAAAGGGAAAATTTGTAAAGGGGGACAGCTGCCCTGCTTTGGGGGCCTTCACTTAAGTGCCAGTCTGGGGGGTAGGGCCACACCTCGTCAGACTTTTTGACAAAAAACAAAGGGAAAATGGGGTAAAAGGGGTTTGGGGGGTTCCTTGTGAAAGGGGGAATGGTGGTCCTTCCCTTTCTCTCTCCCCCCTCTCTCTCCCCCTCCCCCCTCCCTTTCCCCTCTGTTTGAAGGGACCAACGCTGGTGAAAGATAAATCATTAGTAGGCTCTGTATGCTTGCGTGTTATGTGACGCCCCAAAGTGCCGTAGTGCGTCCAATCCATCCAACATATTAAACTGTCCCTCTGTGGATGTCTCTATGCCTTTTTCGCCATTACATTATTCCGTGCGATGGAAGTGAGGGGATATAAATAGATGCCAAAAAAAAGAAGAAAAAAGTGTGTGTGTGTGTGTGTGTGTGTGTGTGTGTGTGTGTGTGTGTGTGTGTGTGTGTGTGTGTGCGTGCGTGCATGTGTCTGTGTATATGTATATATGTATCTTTTTGCTTGCGAGAGGGACAGGGAGAGATAGTCAGACAGGAATGTGTACACACACATACAAAGACACACGCGTGCACACACACACACACACACACACACACACACATTATCATTAGCAAAAATCTAATATATTTACGTTGGTGCGCGCGCACACACACACACACACACACACACACAACACACACACACACACACACACACACACACACACACACACACACACACACACACATTATCATTAGCAAAAATCTATATTTACGTTGGTGCTGCTGTATGTTTTTTGGTTGGTTTGTTTGTTGGCCCCAAGAAACAAGTATGCAAACATAACTCAGAAAATTGCGAATTCCAAACATCGAAAACCCCAAACATTATAGACATTTGACATTGACAGATTGGAGGGGGCATGAACTATGTTTGTTTTGTTTTGTTTCTTTGCTTTTTTTCAGAACTGCTAGATATTAAATGATTGTGGATATATATATATATATATATATATATATATATATATATATATATATATATATATATATATATATATACTTTAACAGCTCGCTTTTCGATAATCTCACACACACACACACACACACACACACACACACACACACACGCGCGCGCGCGCACCTGGTACACTCACGTATCTACACTTTCACCATCCACACCACTGTACTAACGATTTTATCATCATTCATTAAGTACCACTGCCAACGTATTCTACATCACCATCACCACCGCTGTACTAACGATTTCATCATCATTCATTAAGTACCAATGCCAACGTATTCCTACATCACCATCCCCACCACTGTACTAACGATTTCATCATCATTCATTAAGTACCACTCCCAACGTAATACTACATCACCATCCCCACCACTGTACTAACGATGTGATCATCATTCAATAAGTACCACTCCCAACGTAATACTACATCACCATCCCCACCACTGTACGAACGATGTGATCATCATTCAATAAGTACTACTGCCAACTTATTCCTACACCACCGTTCCCAACAACGCCATCACTACCCTTATTAGAACCACCAAAACCCATGTGACAATCATCAGCACACCCGGGGAATGGAAATATCCCTCACGGAGTGGTTAGTAGTCAGTCTGTTCCCATGAGAAAACTGACTGTTGGTATGTGATTATGTTTCATTAATAGGTCGTGTCAAAGTATGGTTAGGTTTAATATCTCGTGTCAAAGCCTGATCGTGTCCAATACCTCGTGTTTATGTCTGACTCGGTATAAGCCTTTGTGTGCTTGCCTGCCTCTCAACATGTCTTCATCTGTGTGTGCGTGCGAGCGTGAATGCTTACTTACCTCGCCCTTATGCGTCTGTTTGTCTGTCTGTGTATTTGTACATGTCTGTCTGTCTGTTCGTCTGTCGGTCTGTCATTTTGTCTCCGTTTTTCTGTCTCTCATTCTGTCTGTCTATTTGTCTGTCTGTCTGATATTTGCCTGCTTAGTTGCTAATCTACTGGTTCCTGCCTGTCATTTCTGGAACGTGTTTCTGCCATTTCATTTATCAGAAAAAAGATTTAAAAAAAAAAAAAAATCGGTGTTCGCATGGAGGCTGGATTTTTAAGACCAAAAGTGATTTCCACCCTCTAGCAATTCACTGGCTTCAATCATGGCAGATTCTAATGTAAGGAGTTAATGGGAAAGCATTATTTTGTTCTGTATATATCCCATATCAACGTTCCAAACGATCAGCTCATGCTTTTACCTGGTGAGTTAAGGGTGAATTTTCTTCTCCTTTTTTTCTGTATAGTTTACACTCTAACGTTTACGTGATGAGCAGCTATTGCTTTTAACCCTCAACCCACATCCATATATATTCGTGTGCACGAGACCAAATCATGCACGATAAAGATCCTGTAAGGAATGTCAGCGGTCGATGGTTTATACAAATAATAAACATATACAGCATACCAGTGGCTTCGCAATTTTGCAAAAACAAAATCCTGCTCTTGTGTGATGGACACAGAGTCCACAGAAAAAGGAGGAGGAGAAGAAGAAGAAGAAGAAGAAGAAGAAGAAGAAGAAGAAGAAGAAGAAGAAGAAGAAGAGGTGGAGCAGGAAGAGGGAGGAGAAAGGAGAAGAATAAGAAGAAGAAGGATAAGGAGGAGGAGGAAGAGGAAGAAGAACAAGAACAAGAATAACAAGAAAAATGGTTTTAAGGGAGAAAAAAAAAGCAGAGGAGCAGCATCGTGCAGAAGAGACCCTGCTGACAAATCACGACCGCTTTCCAGGGATTTTACTTCCAGCTCTGTTCGCGGATTACTCAGCGGAAGGTCCCGAAGGATAACAGAATTGGGTTTGGCCACTACCGGGAAGGGATTGAGAGCTCCCATGATTCAATTACACTTCAATGATCAGAGAGAGAGAGAGGGGTTGAGGAAAGAGAGAGATGGCAGCGTACGCTCGTGATTGAAGTGCTATCTTAACAGCCGGACAGCTTTGTTGAAAGCACCGAGGTAACTTTCCAAGGTTTTCGTGAAAACACAGCAAGTTTTGGATCGGCTGTCATCAGCAAGTGGTAGTTCAAATCACTGGCACATTTAATATATCTGCTGCTATATCATGATATTAATGGAAGGAAGGCAAGAGCCGGAGCCAGAGTGAGTGAAAAATGTAGTGAGCAAGGAAGCGCACGATCCAGCGAATCAGAGAGAGAGAGAGAGAGTGTAGGTGTGTGTGAATGATTGTATTATTGTGTCTGTGTGTGTGTTTGGGGTGGTGGTGGATACAGACAGACAAACAGAAAGACACACACACACACACACACACACACACACACACACACACACACAGAGGCAAACAGATTAAAATACAGACAGAGACAGAGAGAAACAGAGAGGTGCTTCTGGACGCAAAATAAAGCAAGACTCCCACTCTTTGTTGTTGTTGCTGTAGTTGTTTTTCAAGGAAATAAATCACACAATGCGTCAACTTCTACACAAAAAGTGTGCGTTGATGGATTGCTTGCGTGAGCAATTTTCCGAAGGAAGACTTTTTACATGTTAAAAAAAAGAACATTCAACATTTAGAGATCTGGATGTTTTTGCTGTTGTTGTTGGGTTTTTTTTTTGTGTGTTTTTTTCCTTCACCACTTTCACACCCTCGCAGCATAGTGTTTTATCGTTATAATCCACATTCATTTTCTTCTTGTGTAATGTTTCTTACATTGTGTGTCGTGTGTCAAAAAATGATTGATGCGAGGAGGTTTAATCGTTTGCATACACCATGATCTGTGTGTTTGTTTGCTAGTTGTTGTTGTTCTTTCGTGTATTCCTTTATTTATTTATTTATTTGTTTATTTATTTATTTATTCATTTATTCGTTTATTTATTCATGTGTTTATTATCTTTTTTCTTTTCTTTTTTCTTTCATTTTTATTTGCTTACTCATGTATTCATTCATCAATTGTTTATCTAATTACTTTATTTTATTTCAATCCGTGTACGTTCTTATATCATTTATTTGTATTTTATGGTGTGTTTTTATTTATTCATCGATCTGCTCATTTATTTATTTATTCATTTATTTATTCATTCATCCATTCATTCATTCATTCATTCATTCATTCATTTATTTATTTATTTTATTCATGTAATTACTTTATTTAATTTCATTTCGTTTGTGTTCTTTTTTCATGTCAGATGTACTTTTTTTCCCTAATTGACTTTGTCGAGGCTATAACAATGTTCGGGAGTATCCTGTTTCAGTCTGGAGCTGTTGAACTTGGAGACAATAAGATGAGTGACGGAGTTCAAGCGTTGTCCATAAGCTATCATAGACAGAACGTCACGGGTCCAGCTGAAGAGTATGAGAGAGACGTATCCTTAATGTGTGTCCCAGTCAACAGAAGCATTGTCAGCAAGGCGGACTGACCATCTAACACTATCATATCGTTGTTGACATGCATAATATATACATATGGTTTATTAAGATAACTGCTCTCTCTCTCTCTCTCTCTCTCTCTCTCTCTCTCTCTCTCTCTCTCTCTCTATATATATATATATATATATATATATATATATATCTCTCTCTCTCTCTCTCTCTCTCTCTCTCTCTCTCTCTATATATATATATATATATATATATATATATATATATATATATATATAATGTTGATCACGTCTACGTTATTAATCGAGAAAACTGCGACATAAAATAGATAACTACGACGAAAAAAACAACATAACAGTGGACGGACGACTTTTTTTACTTTTCTTTCTTTTTTTTTTTTTTTTTTTTTTTTTTTTTTTTTTTTTTTACGAAAGATGCTGTCTAAGATTGTATCTTGTTTCTTTCTTCCTTCGTGTTTTTTGTTGTTTTTTTTTTTTTTTGTTTTTTTTTTTTTTTGTTGTTGTTGTTGTTGTTGGTTTCTTTGCTGTTGTCGTTGCAGGGAGCTATCACACAAGGAGGCTGAACGTGACACTGCTGACACTAATCGAAACCCCACAGTGCCGTCTTTCCAGGAATCTCCCTTGAGGAGGTCAGCTCAGTTCTTCAGGGAAAAAAAAAAACTGAAAAAAAAGAAAGAAACAACCAAAAACAACCACTCCCATGATTCCCTGCCCCCTCCTCTCTCTCTCTCTCTCTCTCTCTCTCTCTCTCTCTCTCTCTCTCTCTCTCTCTCTCTCTCTCTCTCTCTCTCTCTCTGGTCATTGGTCTGTAATTCAATCAAGGAAGCGTTCACTCGCGAGATGGTAGTGGGGACGGACAGAGAAAGAGAGCGAGAGCGAGATCGAGAGAGAGCGAGATCGAGAGAGAGAGAGAGACAGACAGACAGACAGACAGACAGACAGACAGACAGACAGAGACAGAGAGATTCCATTATCCTTTGGGACCTTTTCGGCCCTTCGGACCCTTCCCGCACACATCCCCC
>NC_134897.1:44783961-44793961 GCF_041734735.1 Babylonia areolata
GGCCTAGAGGTAACGCGTCCGCCTAGGAAGCGAGAGAATCTGAGCGCGCTGGTTCGAATCACTGCTCAGCCGCCGATATTTTCTCCCCTTCCACTAGACCTAGAGTGGTGGTCTGGACGCTAGTCATTCGGATGAGACGATAAACCGAGGTCCCGTGTGCAGCATGCACTTAGTGCACGTAAAAGAACCCACGGCAACAAAAGCGTTGTTCCTGGCAAAATTCTGTACAGAAATCCACTTGGATAGGAAAAACAAATGAAACTGCACGCAGGAAAACATATAAAAAATGGGTGGCGCTGTAGTGTAGCGACGCGCTCTCCCTGGGGAGAGCAGCCCGAAAATAAATAAATAATAATAAAAAAATAAAATAAAATAAAATAAAAAAGTTGAAGTCCGCCCCTTTGGAATAAGTTGCCAAGTTTTTTGTCTCCCCCCCCCCCTCCCCCCCCCGCCCCCCACATCTCCTCTATGTCTGTCAGTCTGTCTCTCTGTCTCCGTGTCACACACACACACACACACACGCGCGCGCGCACTACACCGTCGCTGTTTATTTTTCCTTACTTTCTCTCTCACTACCCTCCCTCCCTACCTTTCACTACTCTCTCTCTCTCACTACCCTCCCTCCCTACCTTTCACTACTCTCTCTCTCTCACTACCCTCCCTCCCTACCTTTCACTACTCTCTCTCTCTCACTACCCTCCCTCCCTACCTTTCACTACTCTCTCTCTCTCTCTCACTACCCTCCCTCCCTACCTTTCACTACTCTCTCTCTCTCTCACTACCCTCCCTCCCTACCTTTCACTACTCTCTCTCTCTCACTCACTCATTCTTCCTCTCTCTTCTCCTTCTGTTTCTTCTTCTCTCTTTGATATAGTTCACGCCTTCGCTCTTTCCACCCGACTCACCGACTGACGAGGTAATCAAAGGGGGGGAGGAAGGAGGGATGGAGAAGGAGAGGGGTGAAGAGAGGGAAGGTGGAAGGTGGAGGGGGGCAATGGAAGGCGAGGCAAGGGGCGGAGGCAGTGACCGTGGGCCGTTTTCTTCAATTGGTTACTGATGAGAGAACCCGGTGGAGACTGCGAAGATTGAGGGTCAGGGGGCTCGGAAAAGGGGTGGGAGCGGGGGAGAGGGAGGTGGGATGGGGAGGGGATTAGGACTAAGTGGAAGGGGAAGAGGAGGGTGGGTCGGAGGTGTGGGAAGGAGGGGAAGGGGAGGGGGGAGTGACTCTCTGAACCAGTCAGAGCTAAACAGTCTGCTCATTAGAGTGATCGGAGCGCTATTGGTGGACTGATCTACTACTTCATTAACCGTCTCCCAAGAGAGAGAGAGAGAGAGAGAGAGAGAGAGAGAGAGAGAGAGAGAGAGAGAGAGAGAGAGGAGATAACACTGAAGACAGACAGACAGACATTCCCCACAGGATCTCCTCACCAAAGAGAACATGAATATCGAAGTAAGTGACCAAAAAGACTGATGAGTTGTTGATTTTAAGAATACAGACACAGCGGTAGTGTGGAAAAAAAAAAAAAAAAAAGAAGTAAAAACAAACAAACAAACACGACGACGACCAACAACAACAACAAACACGCGGTACGCGATCATGGCAATTTTGAACTGGATGAGGAATTGAGCTGGAAGCCAGTGCAGCTCTTTCAGCAAAGGTGTCACATGCTCGCGCTTAGATTTCCGCGTTACAAGTTTAGCTGCACTGTTCTGAACGTTCTGCAAAAGACTGATCTGATCAGCGGGAAAACCCACGGGGTACACGAATTGCTGAAATTCAGACGCGAAGTAACAATGGAGGAGACAAGTCTCACCGTACTAGTCTTTGAAAGGTACGAACTGATGGTGGCAATTTTACGATTTCCGAGAAAGGTTGTACGGAAGACTGAGCTAATATGTTTCTGCATGGACAATGTTTGGTCTGCATGTACACCGCGGTACTGGACAAAAGGTTTGAAAAGAACTCTGTCAGCGAACTCGCTGTCCACTAAACAAGTGTGTTACGATGAGCCCACTGGGCTCAGTCGACGACGACGAAGAAGAAGAAGACTCGCTGAGCACAATGACGTGATACCAGTCTAATAGTGTGTGTGTGTGTGTGTGTGTGTGTGTGTGTGTGTGTGTGTGTGTGTGTGTGTGTGTGTCGTGCGTGCGTGCGTGTGTGTGTGTGTGTGTGTGTGTGTGTGTGTGTGTGTGTGTGCATGTGTGTACGTGCGTGCGTGCGTGCGTGTGTGTGTGTGTGTGTGTGTGTGTGTACGTGCGTGCGTGCGTGCGTGTGTGTGTGTGTGTGTGTGTGTGTGTGTGTGTGTGTGTGTGTGTGTGTGTGTGCAGTGCGTGCATGTGTGAGTATGCACAAGTTTTTTTGTTTGTTTGTTTGTTTGTTTTTATATTGATATGCACTTGTATGTATGCTAATTTCTACTGTATCTGTGTTTGTGTATGATTTTCGATTTATGTTCGTATCTTGTTATGTACTACCCCCCCCCCCCACCCCCTCCCATCACCCCCCAATATTCCTTGTGACCCCGGTACGCTTGGTAATAAAGACATATTCTATTCTAATAATAATAATAATAATAATAATAATAATAATAATAATAATAATACATTAATGATGAGAACAATAAGCAGCAGCAGAAGAAGAAGTGTAACATCAATAACAATGAAGTGCTTTCATACATCAGACACCAGACACCCACATCGTGAGCATAACTCTGAATCATCGGGATGAAAGACACGGCTTTCAAACACATGTAAATACAGAAGGCGAGAGAAAGCACTGGAGACTGAAACAGAGAGGGGCTGGAAGGCTGATGAATTCTTTTGGAGATATTTGGTAGGTTTTAAGGCCAGACTTGAAAGAGATGACATGAATTAAAGGGGTGTTTGAACGTCGGATTGCCCGTCTGGTAAATTTTGGTAATTGATGTGTGTGTGTGTGTGTGTGTGTGTGTGTGTGTGTGTGTGTGTGTGTGTGTGTGTGTGTGTGTGTGTGTGTGTGTGTGTGTGTGTGTGTGTGTGTGTGTGTGTGCGCATGTGTGCGTACGTGCGTGTGTGTTTGCTTGTGTATTGTGCGTGTATCAATGAATGAATTCATAAGAGGGAGAGAGAAAAAAATGAAACCTGGAAAAGGAATTCGTTCCAGACAGTTTCGACACAACAACACTTCTCAAAAACTAGCACAGCCTCATTTCCCACACCCTCTGATCACGCGCTTGTTGAATTGTGACAGGCCTCACTCCCACAGCACACCAACTCCAGACTCTCAAGAGGCTGGCACTTCATGCAAATTAGTGTGTGTGTGTGTGGGGGGGGGGGGGGGTAGGAGTCGGGGAGGGTAGTGTGAAAAAAAGCAGCATCATATGTCATCACGATTTCGATTGGCAAGCCCTAAGAGTCAAGCAGTTTGTGTTGTGAGCCACTCAGTGGGGTGATGACTTCAGGTCAGCTGGACATTGAGTTGTTGTAGTCGTCTGAATTTGATCTCTTATGTAAAAGCAGCACCACACATTCAGCATTTTGATTAGCCCAGGTCAGACGGTTTTCTGCTTAGAATGTGTCCCATGTTAACTGAGTGCGTAATGGATGGCAATGGTAAGAAGTTGGTAAAATTGCCTGTTGTGACTTGGAGAGACTTCACATGCCGGTGACAACACCCCCCCCCCCCCTCCCACCCCCAACCACCACCACAACCACCACCACAATCATCATGTTTTTAACTGCTGTTATTCTTTGTCATCATTGCTTCGAATCTAAGACAGTGGTACCCAATGGAATATCGAGAGCTGGCACAACAGCATGTGTTGTTATCCTTTGGAAAAAGATGAATGGATGAAACGGTAAAAAGATACAGGAATGAACGGGAAAAAAACCTCAATTAATCAAAGGACGAATGGATAAATGAATACTGCAATGCAAATTAATAAGACAAAATACGAAAATAAGGACAAAAAAGACAATCTAATGATGAATAAGATATAAAAGACAAGAAATGAAACAGAAAATGAAAAGAAAGAACGAAAACAGAAATGAAAGAAGAAAGGAAATATGACAGAGAAAAGACAGGAAAAAAAATAAAAAGAAATGTACAACAAAAAAAAAAAAAAGAAAAAAAAGCAAGCTGACCCAGACAGGACCATTTCTTTCTCTCCCTGATAGTCATCTGACTGAACCACGGGACGGTCTCGGTTCTCAACTGACAGTGAGGACAAGCTCGAGACTCTCCAGCGAATAGCCTTTCATGCAAATCGAGTTGAAAAAAAGAAAAGAAATGACTGGAGATGGAAAAACAAACAAATTAAAAAAAAAAACACCAAAAAGCCATTTGTCAGTATGTATATATAAAAAAAAAATAAATAAAAAGAAATTTGTCAGCAGTTTGATTTTGATTGGACAGCATCAGTACCAACGATATCACGTGACGTCCCTACCCGAGGAGTTGAACTGGAGATGTTTGAGGCATAGATTGTCTGTCTGCTTATTTTTTTCTTCTTTTTCTTTTCTTCTTTTTTTTTTCTGAGGTCAGTTGACGACTGGTCAGGGAGGTCGTTTAGAGAGAGTCTTGAAAGCGAAAGAACTGGTGGTATGAGGAGGTGTGAAGGGATAGGGACTGGAGTATAGGGCGTTATACTGTGTCATGTCATGAATTATTACAGCATGTCTGTCTGGGCTGGTCAATGTGTGACTGGAGAAAATAAAAAGAACTGATTTCATTACCTGATGATTTGATACGTTGTCAGAGTTGATTTGTGTGTGTGTGTGTGTGTGTGTGTGTGTGTGTGTGTGTGTGCGTGCGTGCGTGCGTGCGTGTGTGTGTGTGTGTGTGTGTGTGTGTGTGTGTGTGCGTGTGCGTGCGTGCGTGCGTGTATGTGTCCGATCGGAAATGGTTTTACTTTTTTTCAAGAATGAACAAATGAATAGATAGAGTGTTGAACGAATAAATAAGTAGATAAATGAATTAAAGAAATACTGATGAATAAGTAAAAAAAAAACAAAAAAAACAAAAAAACAACAACAACAAAACAAAACAAAACAAAAAATAAAACAAAACAAACAAAAAAACAAACACGGAAATTAGGGGGAGGGGGTGACAACACCAACAACTAAAGAAAACAAAGAGAAGAGAAAGAAGAAAGGCAGGAATGACACTGGCTTTAGGGAAGCGTGGCGTGGTGGATGCTGGATAGAGGTGGAAGTATGAGGAGCGGTGGGGGGTGCGGTTGGGTAAGGGGGGAGGGGGTAAGGGTAAGGTCACTTGTCATGTTACACCACCAAGAGGATTAAAGAAAAAAAAAAACTTACACAATTTGTTTTTTAAACAAGATAGAATAGAATAGAATATGTTATTATTACCAAGTGTACCGGGGTCTCAATGGATATGGGGGGAGGGGGGGGATAGTACATAAAAAGGTACAAACATAAATAAGAAAATCATACACAAACACAGATACAGTAGAAATTAGGATACATACATGTGTGTATCAATACAAAAACTTGTGCACACACACACACACACACACACACACACACACACACACACACACACACACACGTACACGCTTACACACACACACACACACACACACACACACACACACACACACACACGTTTGAACAGAAGCTGCATATTACATGTGGATGGGGCTGATGACTAGATCTTCAGGTAGATGGTTGTTGATTGCACAAGTCTATTTAATCATATCGGATTTGTTCGAGAGACAAGGCACTGGCTGCTTAGAAAGAAAGAAAGATAGAAAAAAGGAAGGAAGGAAGGAATAACACAAAGAAACAATAGAGGAATAGCAAATATCCTCGCGACACAACCCCAACCCCCACCCAACCTACCTCCCCCCTCCCCTCCCCTACCAAATAATGCAGACAATATTTACTTGGTGTTAGCAATCCTTATAAAACATTCTCCCTCCCGGATTGCTTGCTTATCAAACTGTGAAAAAAAACAAACTTATAGCTCCAGTTTGACGTAACAAACCAGCTCGAGACTCTCAGGTGGTTGGCCTTCAAACACCAAAAGACCAATATGGCTTTAAAGAAAATTAAAAAGAGGAACTAAACTGTTTGGAAAAAAAAAAACACACACAAATATATCAGACTATAGTGGTTGTATCGTATCGCATCGTATCGTATCGTATCGTATCGTATCGTATCGTATCGTATCGTATCGTATCGTATCGTATCGTATCGTATCGTATCGTATCGTATCGTATCGTATCGTATCGTATCGGATCGTATCGTATCGTATCGTATCGTATCGTATCGTATCGTATCGTATCGTATCGCATCGTATCGTATCGTATCGTATCGTATCGGATCGTACTGTATTTTAGTACTTTTCGTCGTCACTGATAACTGTATGGAAATCGGGCTGCTGTCCTTCAGGAGAACTAATCGCCACAGTACAGCGCGAAACCTTTCCTGAAACTTTTTTTTTTTTTTTTTCACGCTGGCTTTCTTAATTGGTCGCATCACCTTCAGGTTCCAGCTACATTCTGTCTGCATTAGCGCGTCATAACTCTACGCTGCTTTGGTGGTCTCCCGACATCGACATGTCACTCAGACAGTGACACTGTTTTCTTACAAACACACGTGCAAAAAAACTTTATTTAAAGCAGTATCAGCAGTACCAATCAATTTGAGAGAAAAACACACATAACTTGTATTTCCTGGAACATTTGTGATCACCCGTTGGAAGGAACATGGCGCCTTCCTGTTGTGCTCCGCTGTGCAATGAACAATATTAATTAGTTTGAACGACAAACACACACATATATGATAATGATGATGAAGATGATGACGATGGTGATGATGAAGACACATATACTTATAAAGCGCCTTACATGTGTGTGTGTGTGTGTGTGTGTGTGTGTGTGTGTGTGTGTGTGTGTGTGTGTGTGTGTGTGTGTGTGTGTGTGTGTGTGTGTGTGTGTGTGTGTGTGTGTGTGTGTGTGTGTGTGTGTGTGTGTGTGTGTGTGTGTGTGTGTGTTTGAAAACATAGCGCTATTGCTAATGCAAGACACACATGGTTTGTTATTCACCAGGTTGCAGTATTATTGAAGTCCAAACGCACATAGCAAAATATATTCTTTGTCTTTATGATGTTCGATTCTCTCTCTCTCTCTCTCTCTCTCTCTCTCTCTCTCTCTCTCTCTCTCTCTCTCGCTTGCTCGCTCGCTCGCTCTCTATCTTTACCTCTAGTTTACTCTCTACCCCCTCCTCTCTCTCTCTCCCTCTTCCCCTCCCCCTCTCTTTTTTTTTCATCTCTCTCTCTCCGCTCCCCCACCTCACCTCACCAACCGCCGTATCTTCTCTCTATCTCTCTGCATCACTCTGTGTAATCCACTGTGAAGCCTCCCTCACACACCCCCATCACCCCCCCCCATCCCCCCCCCGCCACCTCCTTCCCCACCAGACCGACAAACATTCATTCCCTTTTCTTCTTTTCTCTTTTCTCATCTGACATTCAGACGAATAGTCCTCACTCTCTGTCAAGATAATACGACTCGTAGACACCCTCTTGAACCTTGGTATTATCAAAACCCGGTGCTTTGGGATGGGCTCAATTATGCTGAGGTGGTATTATGGATTGATATATCGTCATCGTCCTCCAATATATGTGTAAGCCCTGCTGGTGTTGTTGTTGTTGTCGTTGTTGTTGTTGTTGTTGTTGATGATGATGTTGCTGTTGATGTCGTATTGTATGAATGGACATGATTCTACGTTTCGCTGAACGTGTCGTAGAAGATTATGCTCCATGTCAGAATTTTGGGGTTTTTTTTTTTACTTCTTCTTCTTCGTCTTCCTCTTGGTCTACATTTTTGTTTCCACACACACACACACACACACACACACACACACACACACACACACACACACACACACACACACACACACACACACACACACACACACACATATATATATATATATATATATATATATATATATATATATATATATATATATATATATATATATCTATCTGTCTGTCTGTCTGTCTATTTACGTACCAATCAAGCGATCATTCTATCTATCTATCTATCTATTTTTCTTTCTTTTTTTGTTTAATTTACCCCTATCTGTCTGTCTGTCTCTGTCTGGAGAGAGAGAGAGAGAGAGAGAGAGAGAGAGAGAGAGAGAGAGAGAGAGAGAGAGAGAGAGAGAGAGAGAGAGAGATGATTATTTGTGTTTTCTATATTTTCGATCAATTTCACTCAAGGAAAATGTACGCTGAGTAGTTTCTTTCTTCCTTGTTCTTTATGCTCGTCACTCTTTTTTCTATACACACATGATGGGATTCAATTGATTTCATTCATTTGTGCAGATCAATGTGATGGCCTGCTTTCTTGAGACGTACACGAAGATGGACTTTGTTTCCATCTCTCCTTCTTCCTCCCACTGCTCATTATTATATTCGCACATCAGAAAGAAACTTTCTGTTTCTTTCTTGCTTGTTTGCTGATGTTGATATTGCTTTCTTCTTCTTCTTCTTCTTCTTCTTCTTCTTCTACCTCTGCCATCCACTCCACTTCCTTACCCTTCTTGTTCTTCTTCTTCTTCTTCTTGTTCTTGTTCTTCTTGTTTTTGTTCTTTTTCTTCTCCTTCGTTCCACCTACTCCTCCTCTTCCTCCCCCTTTTCCTCTTTTATCTCCTCCTTCTGCTCTATCTTCTGGTTCTTCATCTTCTTTTTATTCTTTTTTGTTTCGCTTACCGTCAGATGAAACCAAAGAAATTGACAGCTTTTGCAAATACTTTGGAGCTCTTCTTCAATTTTCACGTTAGCAAGACATGCTGGATATGCCAAAGTTAATTGTAAGATGTATGGGGCTATGGGAGGGGAGGGGTGGTGGGAAGGATGAGTAGGAAGGGGGTGGGGGGCATGTTGGTGTGGGTTTGGGGTGAGCTGTTCGTTCTGTGCATTTTGATAATTCATCACCGTCAAGATGGGACCAAAATAGACACGTGAGTCTGCAACACTTCTATCAACATAATTATGATTTAATATTGTGAGAGGGAATGCATCTCGGTTGTAATTAAATGCATTAGAAATCACTTTCGCGTCTATGATTACAGATATCGTCATTCCCGTCACACACACACACACACACACACACACACACACACACACACACACACACACACACACACACACACACACACACACACACACACACACACACACACACCAAACCATACTACACCACACCACACTACGCCACACTACACAACCATCACCTCCACCTCCACCATTACCACCACACCACCACTACAAGAACACACACACACACACACACACACACACACACACACACACACACGCACGCACGCACGCACGCACGCACGCACGCACGCACACACACACACACACACACACACACACACACACACATGTATTTGCCTTCTGTCCCACATGCTGATTCTGTTATCGAAAATCCGTCAGCTTCGTTTTGACTTGAACAATTGTAGTTCCTGTGTTTTTGAAAACTTTCTGGCACCCATTAGGTATACAGAACAGAGACGCAGACTATCGGGTTAAAAAAGGAATGTACTCTGTGTGTGGTATTTGAACTAACACATGTTGACATTTTTTGCCTTGGTGCCCTGTGTGTGGTATTTGAACAAACACATGTTGACTTCTTTTGCGTTCGTTTTCTTTCTCTTCTTTCAAGTTTTGTAACTTCTTCTTTCTTTCTGTCTGACATTCTTTCTAGCCACCCCCCCCCCCTCCCCCGCCCCCTCCTCCGCCCCCACTGTAAGCTATTGTGCGCATTTCTAAAACCAACCACCAGAAGAAGAAAGGGAGTGGAAATGCAAAAGAAACGCATTCTACTGGACGAAAGTCGAACGCGCTGTGTGTGGTACATGTATTTAGAATGACACCTGCTGCTTGTGTTTAACTTCTTTGTCTTGTGATTTGCTTTTTTCTCCTCAAGGACCAAGGTGTGTGTGTGTGTGTTCCGGGGGGGTGGGGGGTTGGATTTTTAGA
>NC_134897.1:44798961-44801461 GCF_041734735.1 Babylonia areolata
TTCCTGAATTAGAAGCAGGTTCAAGAACTAAGGGCATGTTTAATATGTATACAACTAACATTTACAGGAATATAACGCTGGTGTGTTTGCAGCTGGTGTGTGTTTTGTTTGTTTGTTTTGTTTTGTTTTTGTTTTTTTTTTGTTGTTTTTTTTAATATTTGATCACATTTCTATTTTATCCTCCTTTACTTCCTTCTCCAGGGTGCCGGGTGTGAAAGAGAACACGTGAAGCTGAAACAACAACAAAGATCAGGAATGAGTGAAATAAGTCCATTACTGATGTTGAAACGGGAGAGGGAGAAGGCAGGAAGGCAGTAAAGAAAAGACTACACACCCACAGGAATGCAATCAGTTTTAGAATCATCACCCGTAGTCCCATATACATCGTACTCCTCTTCTTCCACCCTGAACACACAGCTACACTTATCTAAATTCTTCATCTCTGACCTTTTCCATCTCGAATTCTCTCAAAATCTAGGTCGGGTTCAATAAATCTTGGCCCATCCCACTCCTCCGCCTCGCCCCCCTCCCCGCCTCTCCCCAGCAACCCCCCCCCCCCCCTCCCCGACTCCCCTCTCCACCACCACCACCCAAAGAAAAGAAAGAAAAAAAAAATGTTGAGAGATCTGATTCTTCTTTCAATCATTTCCTCGTGACATTTTCCAGCAAAAGGAACAGAGCAGTCCACCTGAAAAGGAACAGTCATCAGTTTTTAGCATGGAGAGTAGAAGAAGAGAGGAGAGGATAGGGGTGGGTCAGAAGGTGGATGCTGGAACGACGTGGTCAGTTTATTCAGTGATAGATGTAGGGATGAGAAAGGGCAAGGGAGGTAGGGGGAGGGCGGGGGGGGGGGCGGGGGGGGGGGATTGAAGACTGCTGTCATCTCGAGTAAAAATGTCAAACAAGCTGTCAATGCGCAGGCTTCATGGTCTGGCGGTTTTGTCTGAAGTTCTTTCTGTGTACCGACTGATCGTGTTGTTGTTGTTGCTTTCTGCGTTCACATTTGGATAAATTGCTTGATATTGAAATAAACCATGAAACGAACAGACTCGGAGGTTCATGATTATTGTTATTTCCTGCCGGATTCAGCCACAAAACCAGTCTCAAAGACAGAAACAGTGATAAACAAACCCACGAAAAAAAGAACAACAACAGTGATGAGGTTTGATGGTAACAAGATGATAAGGTTTGATATGAACAAGATCGTGAAGTCTGATAGGAACAATATAATTAGGTTGGATACGATAAAGAAAGATGTTGAGGTTTGATAGGAACAAGATGGTGAGGTGTGATAAAACAAGAAAAAAGGATGTTGAGGTGTGATAGGAACATGGTGGTGAGGTGTGATAAGAACAAGATGGTGAGGTGTGATAAGAACAAGATGGTGAGATGTGATAAGAACAAGATGGTGAGGTGTGATAGGAACATGGTGGTGAGGTGTGATAAGAACAAGATGGTGAGGTGCGATAAGAACAAGATGTTGAGGTGCGATAAGAACAAAATGGTGAGGTGTGATAGGAACATGAGGTGTGATAAGAGCATGATGGGGAGGTGTGATAAGAACATGGTGGGGAGGTGTGATAAGAACATGGTGGGGAGGTGTGATAAGAACATGGTGGTGAGGTGTGATAAGAACATGGTGGGGAGGTGTGATAAGAACAAGATGGGGAGGTGTGATAAGAACAAGATGGTGAGGTGTGATAAGAACAAGATGGTGAGGTGTGATAGGAACAAGATGGTGAGGTGTGATAGGAACAAGATGGTGAGGTGTGATAGGAACATGATGGTGAGGTGTGATAAGAACAAGATGGTGAGGTGTGATAGGAACATGGTGGTGAGGTGTGATAAGAACAAGATGGTGAGGTGTGATAAGAACAAGATGGTGAGGTGTGATAGGAACAAGATGTTGAGGTGTGATAGGAACATGGTGGTGAGGTGTGATAAGAACAAGATGGTGAGGTGTGATAAGAACAAGATGGTGAGGTGTGATAAGAACAAGATGTTGAGGTGTGATAGGAACAAGATGTTGAGGTGTGATAGGAACATGGTGGTGAGGTGTGATAAGAACAAGATGTTGAGGTGTGATAGGAACATGGTGGTGAGGTGTGATAGGAACATGGTGGTGAGGTGTGATAAGAACAAGATGTTGAGGTGTGATAGGAACATGGTGGTGAGGTGTGATAAGAACAAGATGTTGAGGTGTGATAGGAACAAGATGGTGAGGTGTGATAAGAACAAGATGGTGAGGGTGATAGGAACAAGATGGTGAGGTGTGATAAGAACATGGTGGTGAGGTGTGATAAGAACATGATGGTGAGGTGTGATAGGAACATGATGGTGAGGGTGATAGGAACAAGATGGTGAGGTGTGATAGGAACAAGATGGTGAGGTGTGATAGGAACAAGATGGTGAGGTGTGATAAGAACAAGATGGTGAGGTGTGAACAAGATGGTGAGGTGTGATAAGAAGGAGATGGTGAGGTGTGATAAGAACAAGATGG
>NC_134897.1:44806461-44816461 GCF_041734735.1 Babylonia areolata
GCAGACTGAAACTAAATACGCGGGTGGTTGAAAGTAATCATCTATCGTAAACAGAACCTTATTTGCAAAATATCATCGCTGTCATATCATACAATATTTCACATGATTGTGGCGGTAGAAATATTGGTCTTACCACAAAGAAATAGAACTAGCATGTGTGGAGGTGGGAGGAGGATGTAAAGAGAGAGAGAGAGAGAGAGAGAGAGAGAGAGAGAGAGAGAGAGAGAGAGAGAGAGAGAGAGAGAGAGAGAGAGAGAGATATTCAAAAACTTTATTACTCAAGGATAAAGATTTTAGGCATTGCCTAGTCTTCCAATCTGTCCTTGTGACAACAAAAACAGTAACGATAAGACACAACAATAATAACAATAGTAAATACTACTACTACTACTACTACTACTACTACTACTACTACTACTACTACTACTAATACTAATCAACGGACCATCATCATCACAAAAAATATAATGAAGGGAACACTGTCACACACTCACACCCACCCAATCACACACATATGCACACACTCATCCCCAAACACACACACCCTTATGCATATACATATTTGCACATATACCCACATGCATGCATATGTCTACATGTACATACAGATATGTATGCATACGTATACATTACAAATCATATTGTAGTACAATAGCAAATATTGAACAAAAAGAAAGGGAAAAAAAATCAAAAAGTAAAGGGATTATTAAAACTGTCAAATTAATCACCACACAGAATACAGGAAAGAGGCACGACTGAAATGAAAATATATAAACAGAGCAGAGAAATACAGTTATATTACTGTACATATACAGCAGTGATGAGAAACCGGACGCTGATGTGGCAGGCAATAACATCCAATCAATAGCTTGCATGTAATACATAAAAAACACAAAAGGTTGAAAATAAGATGAAACACGTTAGTGTATGTATAGGAACAGACAGCGCATACATTTCACAAAGGGCATGATGTGTTTAGGCCGGTTATATTTGGTTTGGGGGTCTATTGTTTGTGGAGCAGAAGTTTTCGTACCCTTGATTTGAAGGACGATAATGAATCGCCTGTCTTGACGAACGTAGGAAGAGAGTTCCAAATAGATGGTCCAAAAAACGCAAAGCTAGATTTGTACAAGTCAATGCGCACACGAGGCAGAATATAATTATCTGAATCGTAACGCTCTGTTGCACTTTGAACAAATTCACTGAGGTACGGTGGTGACATGTGGTTGTGTACTTTGAACATGAGGACCATTCTATTGTATTCAAATTGCTTGTACAGTGGTAATATTTCCAGTTTTGTTAGAGAGAGAGAGAGAGAGAGAGAGAGAGAGAGAGAGAGAGAGAGAGAGAGAGAGTAGGGGGGTAGGAAGAAGGGAATGTGACCAGACATTTGTGTTTTTTTTCCCTCTGTCTGTCCGTCTGTCTGTATGTTTGTCTGTCTGTCTGTCAATATCTATCTCTTTCTGTGTCTCTCTGTGTCTGCCTGTCTATCAGTGTCGATTTGTCAGTCCACCCCCCCCTCCCCCCCCTCCCCCCCCCCCACACACACACGCACGCACGCACGCACACACACACACACACACACACACACACACACACACACACACATACACACACACACACACACACACACACTGACAAACATACAGAATCAAGGTTTTAACAATCTCTCTATAGAAATGAATGAATAAATAAGTAAATAGATAAAATAGATAAAAAGGTGAAATATTTTGAGAACTTCCCAAAATGCTCGGTGCTTATTTTGAAAATATCAATCTGAATCGAAACCAGGCTTTTAGAAGCCACAGGGGTGCTAAATGCGGATGTAGAATCTGTATCCGGAGTTAGTTTGTCCATGTCACATTACTGTCATGAGTGGGAAGATATCTATATTTCTGTCTCTGTCTCCATCTGCTTCAGTTAATCTGCCTGTCTTTCAGCACGCCTGTCTTCCGCCCTCTCCTCTCTGTCTGTCTGTCTGTCTCTCTCTCTCTCTCTCTCTCTCTCTCTCTCTCTCTTTATCCTTGAGTAATAAAGTTTTTGAATCTTGAATCTTGAATCTCTCTGTGTCTCTCTCTCTCTCTCTCTCTCTCTCTCTCTCTCTCTCTCTCTCTCTCTCTCTCTCTCTCTCTCTCTCTCTCTCTCTCTCTCTCTCTCGCCCTTTCTTTTAACTCTTAACCAATACTTAATAAAGTTAGTGTGGGATATATAAAGGATACCTACCCGTTTCGCAGTAAATCAAGATTCTTGGTGTTTTGATACTGGTTCTTAACATACATTTGATAGCGAATACGTGTACACTCTCAATGACACACTGGTCTGCCATTCATCTCCACACTTCTGACCCATAGGTTATCATGGGTTGGATCTGGCAATCGAATAATTTGGGGACGATTTTCGGGCAAAATGTTCTCCTAACGTTCACAAGAATTAAAAAAAAAAAATCCACACACACTCTATTTTGCTTTCAAAGACATTTCCTCATGTGCATATGAAAGTGTCAAACTAGTGGAAAAATCTACACCCAAAAATGTGTATTCACAAATTCCAGTTTGTCACGATCATTGAACCTTCTTTTTTCTCTTGAGGCAATATGTCCTCCTTTTCGAAATACAACATTTTATTACTATTTAACTGTGAAATTAGCATATGGAATTATGTATGATTTCCATTGTTGGGACAAATACAATTGGGTATAACACATTTGTTTTACATTACAGAGATATGGATTTGGCTGTGTGTGGTAAGACCAGTGTGTGGAAAATGTAAACGGTTTCTTGTGTGCTTTCAAACAGAGATTATTTGATTGCAAGAGTTAGAAAGCAATGAAACAACATGATCAATTTGCCCTGTATTCTACATTCAGACAACTGCATAACCCTCCGCAGTATCCAAACATAATCAATAACCCTGTCATATGAAAAGTTCTTACGAAAGTCAGACTTGGTGTATCCCCATTGAAACCAATGGAAACATTCCAAAAAGCGTGAACATATGTGTTGCTTATTTTGTAAAGATATACAAGAAACAGAACTGCAATTTATTTTGACCTGTCAAGAATACAAAATCCTAAGTATAATGTGTCCACCAATGCATTTAAACTGTCACTATTGTTTGGAGATGTGAAGACATGCATTCCACTTTCTCTGTTCTTGTCCAAATCTTTCGTCGACAGAATCAAGTATTATCCTTAGTTAATGACACATGGTGACACTCCCCTGTCTCCGTATGTCTTTCTGTCTTTCTCTTCTTCCTGTCTCTCTCTGTCCCTGCCCCTGTCTCTCTCCACTCTCTCTCTCTCTCTCTCTCTCTCTCTCTCTCTCTCTCTCTCTCTCACACACACACACACACACACACACACACACACACACACACACACACATTATTATTATTATCCTATCAGACCGAAACCTACCATTTTCACACAATTTTTCACCAGACTGAAAACAACTGTATAAGGGGCCTCGTATTTCACAACCCAATCAAAAGTCCAGACACACTGATAAATGAAAATAAGCACGTGTGATGTTCGGAAGTCCCGTGTGCGTCACTGTAATTAGCGCACGTTACAGAACTCTCGGCAATAGAGGGGTTGTCGCGGGCAAGGTTCTGTATAAAACACCACTTTGATAGGAAAACAAATACACTTGCAGTAAAAAAAAAAAAAGAAAAAAGAATAAAGAAGAAAATATTGTAAGGCCCTGTCACTGAATCAACGTGCTTTTCGTGGGGAGAGCAGAAGGAATCTGTTGTGAGTAATACAATACAATGCAAAACAGTGCAATACAATATCAATACGAGACGGTACGATAGATACCATACAACACAATACGGAACGAGACACTACACTACACTACACTACACAACACTACACTACACTACGATGCGATACGACGAGACGCGACGCGACGCGATGCAATACAGTACTATGCGATACGATACGATACGATACGATACGATACGATACGATACGATGCGATACGATACGAAACGATGCGATATAATGCAGGAAAACAATGTCATCATTTTTGGAAGGAAGGGAGCAGTGCAGGGAATGAGAAGGTGCTATGAGGTTTGGGGGGTATGAGAGTGTGTGTGTGTGTGTGGGTGGCGGGGTGGGGGTGGTGGCGGGGAAGGAGGCACGGGGTGGGGGAGTGGAGGAGTGAAATGGTGGGAAGGGGGAGAGCAGGTATCATGTTATTCAGATGGATAATGATGTTAGGAGTTTGCACGTGTCTAAAGAGGGATGAGTTTATTTGCCTGTTTGAATATTTGTTTGAGTAAATCCGTTTGATTCACACACACAAAAAAAGACAAACTGTTCTTAGGACATTGCACGAATCTCTCTCTCTCTCTCTCTCTCTCTCTCTCTCTCTCTCTCTCTCTCTCTCTCTCTCTCTCTCTCTCTCTCTCTGTTGAACTAAATATTCTCCCCTTTCATCTTAAATGTCGCTTTAACAAGGGTGTTTTTATGTTCAAAATTATGAAGAACTTTGCACCGCCATATCTTTATAGGAAATTCCCGGAAAGAATCATTCGTAGCAAGAGTACCATTTTTACCCCTCGTCCCAGAACTAACCTTTTCATGTCCTCTCTCACTTATTCTGGTGGTAAACTGTTGAATGAAATCCCCGAGTATCTTAGAAATAGATCTACAGTAGCATCTTTCAAAAAATCGTATCAAAAATATCTGATGCAACAAATGTAATTAGTACCAGCAAAATCTAAGCATATGATGAGCTCTTAGTAAGCCAACGTACTTTGATTAATTGTTCTCCAACAGTGTGTAAGCAAGGAAAATCGGCGAGTGTAAGTATGCGTGTGTATCTCTGTGTACTTGTGTGTTCGAGATTATGTGTATGATGCCTGTGTGTGCACACACGTGTGTGTTTGAAGATTTTCATGTGGTAATGTTTTGTATGATTTTCATGTTTCCGTAATTGTAGTCTTTGATACATCCATTTATGTAACTATTATTCTCTATTTGGTTTTTGGTTTGTTCTATGTCATTTATTATTCATACTTATTTCATTTATTACAATGTGTGTGTATGCGTGTGTGAGGGCATGGTGTAAAGAAGCTTCCAGCTTATCCATTTTACCCTCAATAAAACATTTGTCATTTGTCATTTGTCATTTCTCTCTCTCTCTCTCTCTCTCTCTCTCTCTCTCTCTCTCTCTCTCTCTCTCTCTCTCTCTCCTCTCTATCTGTGTGTGTGTGTGTGTGTGTGTGTGTGTGTGTGTGTGTGTGTGTGTGTGTGTGTGTGTGTGTTGCATCTGTCAATGTTTCTTTCTGTCCGTTTCTCTGTCTCTGTCTCTGTCTTTCTGCATGTATGCATGTATGCAAGCACTTATGTATGTATGTATGCATGTATGTATGTATCCTCTCTCTCTCTCTCTCTCTCTCTCTCTCTCTCTCTCTCTCTCTCTCCTCTCTCTCTCTCTCTCTCTCTCTCTCTCTCTCACCCTTCACTGGGTCGTATAGTCTCGTGTCACTTTCTAGTTCTGTGCATGCCTATTTCTCCCCCAGACTGGAAAAACCCATCCCTACGTTCAGGATGGCATTGATTCTTGCACGTGCTGTTGAATGTTTAGATCATCATATTATGTCTATAAACAGCAGTCAGTGTTGTCTATACACCCAGTGTGTCTGGCATTGTCGTCCACAATAAGCAAAACATAAAAGCAAAGTGTTGTCCCATATTTTCTTTTCTTTCGTTTTTAGTTCATTGCAATTTTGGTTTATGTTTCCTTTCTTTTGTTTTAATTATTCTATTCTTTTTTCTTCTTCTTTCTTTTTCTTAGATTTGCTTTGCCTGTTTTTTTTGTTTTGTCTGTCGCTATTCACATATCTCTGCGTTTATTCATGTCTTACTTTATTTTATTGTAACATGTCTATCTAAACATGCAGAGAGACGAAAAGACCGATAATGCAAACATGTGTGATCCCCCCCCCCCCCCTGCCTTTTCTGTTTGTTTGTTTGTTTGTTTGTTTGTTTGTTTGTTTGTTTGTTTGTTTGGCTGGTTGGTTGGTTTGCTTCTTACGTTTTATTTTGTTTTCTTCATCTGAAACCGTGCCCGATCTTGTTTTATTTAAAACAGTCACAGGTCTAGACATGCAGGCAGACGAATGCATCAAACACTCGTGGGTACCTGTCCTTTTATTTATTTATTTATTTATTTATTTATTTATTTATTCATTCATTCATTTATTTATTTAGTCATTTATCTATTCATTCATTCGTTTGCTTGTGTATTCATTTACTTATTTACTTATCTATATATCTATTCGTTTATTTTTCTATGTATACATCTATTTATTTATTTATCTATTTATTTACCTGTCTAATCTTTTTTATGTGTTTGAGTTTCTGATCTGTATTGACACAAAAATATGGCATTTCTTTCTGCCTTTTGACACTGCTGATTGTGCCATATCATGTGCTGTCAAGTATCGGACCATTTGTCAAAATGTTCGGGTTCGGCAGGATCATGCACTGACATGCGGGATTTCGTTTCTTTCTTTCTTGCTTGCTTTCTTGCTTTCTCTCTTTCTTTTTTGATTTCCATTTCTTTCTTTCATACATTTTTTGCGCTTTAAGTAGAAAAACACAGGAAGCACACCACTGTAGGCCACACTGGGGGGGGGGGGGAGAGCATCAATAAACAGAAAACACCGGGGTGAAATGTTCACTGGCATCAGTTTTCTGGATCCCAGCGTATTCATTCCCGATGATAAATGCCATAAGCATTGCACCAGGTGACGGCGTGAACACACACACACACACACACACACACACACACACACACACACACACACACACACACACACACACACACACACACACACACACACACACACACTCACTCACTCACGCACGCACGCAAAGTCAGAGACACAAATACACAGTCACACAGACAGAGAGACAGACACAGCCAGATGGACAAACACAGACACAGACAAACAGACACGCACGCGCGCGCGCGTACCTTTACCAAACAAGGCAAACAATCAGGGGGACAAGGATTGATGCAGTGAGTCCCTTTACCTAGTGCGCCTGTCCTCAGTCTGCCCAGATGACAGTGATCACTGACCACATCGCTGGGACAGGAAAGGGCCTCTCTCTTTCTGTTTCATTCTCTTTCACTTCAGTTCACTTATAATACTAATACTAATACTACTACTAATAATGATAATAATAATAATGGATACTTATATAGCACACTATCCATAAATCTGCTCTAGGTGCTTTACAAAAACGCTTTTGTTAACATAAAACATTATATCTATGTTACAAACACACACCAAAATGTGACTACACACACACACACACGCGCGCACGCACGCACGCACACACACACTGCATACATACATTTTAACATGCATGTGTATCTAACAGCTATCCTAACACATACGCACACATAGGCAGGCACAAACTTACATAAACACACGCACACACAATACACATTCGTATACATGTATGTAGTTACTGAAGGAGGCATCACTGGCGCTCGGACCAATCCATTCACACTACACCACATTTGCTAAGCAGATGTCTGACCAGCAGCGTAACCCAACGTGCTTCTCTTTCTGACTTTCATTATGTCTCTGTGTCTGTCTCAGTCTCTGTTTCTCTCTCACTGCCTCTCTCTATGTCTCTGTCTCCCTCTCCTCTCTCTGTCAGTTTGTCTCTCTCTGTGTGTCTCTCACTGACTATATGTTTTACTCTGTCTCTGTCTTTGTCTGTCTCTGCCTGTCTGTCTGTCTGTCTCTGTATGTCTGTCTGTGTGTCTGTCTCTGTCTCTCTGTCTGTCTCTGTCCCCCCCCCCCCCCCCTCTCTCTCTCAGAGTTTTTCAGCATTTTTCTGTCGGTCTGTCTGTGTCTTCATCTGTGTCTCAGCTTGTCTCTATCTGCCTGTTTGCCTGTGTGTCCGCCTGTCTCTCCTGTCTGTCTCCCTATTTCTTTCTGTCTGCCTGTCTCTGTCTGTCTGTCTGTTTGTCTGTCTGTCTGACTGTCTCCCTCTCTCTGAGTGATGCCATGACTTGGATAAATTATGCTTTGATGTAACCTGCTTCAGAAAATAGAACCGTATCGCAACGAATAGAACAGAAATCTCACTCTGAAGCTCACCCCCTCTCCAGTCCTCTCTCTCTCTCTCTCTCTCTCTCTGTCTGTCTGTCTGTCTCTCTCTCTCTGTCTGTCTCTGTGTGTGTGTCTCCCTCTGTCTGTGTATCTCTGTGTCTCTGTCTCTGTGTGTCTCAGTCACTGACACAGGTATATATGTCCGCTTCTGTCTGTCAGTCTTCCTCTCTCTCTCTCTCTCTCTCTCTCTCTCTCTCTCTCTCTCTCTCTCTCTCTCGTATTTTCTTATTATTTCTCCTGTCTCTCTGTCTGGCATTTAAGAAAGTATTTAAAGTCCGCGTTAAAGGAGACGTTGCCTTCGCCTCAAGCACACTGCAATTTATTCACTTTCTCCACATCTGCAGAGATCGTGTTCGACTGGCTCAGCCGGCAGAAACGTGGCCTGCAACAGGGTCCTTTCACTTTGAATCATGTTTTTCGTGGTTTCATATCGATTATTTCAGAAAAAAAAAATCGGCGGTAAATGAGACGTACCCATCGATCCCTAATGCAGCCTGCAACATGTAGGCTGTTTGCTCAAGAATTGCACAGACCAGTCTAGACAAGGCTGATTGAAACCCAGTGAAACGTTAAACGGCCCATTCGAATTTTTATTTTTATGTTCATTGTAGTACTCAGTGTCATGGACAGTAAAACATCGATGGTGTACTTAGTGTCATTGTTTCTGTTCTGTCCATATTTTTGTGTGTGTGTGTGTGTGTGTTTGTTTGTTTCATTGTTGTTTTTTTCTTCTTTCAGATGGGAACAAGAAAAACAATGTCATGCTGTCATTTTACCAAACGTTGCCTATGTTTCAGTGTGTTTGATAAACTTTAAGGTTTTACGACACCAAAATGTATTCAATTCTATTTTATTTTAGCCTACGTTCCGGCAAATGGGAAGCGGTTTTATGGTGTTTTTTGGAATGGGATCGAGCCTAAGCGAAATAAACAGTTAATTATCCGAAATCCGAAAACAACAACAACAACAAAAAACGGCTTAATTCAGAAAACTTGTAACTTACTATTAGTATCTGTGAAAATTGTTTTTCCTACTATGTCCAAATTGGGTATTAGCAGACAAAGTATTTCCAGGGAAAATGGAAATGTTAAAGTTTACCACGGACACACACACACACACACACACACACACACACACACACACACACACACACACGGACACACACGAACACACACACACACACACACACACACACACACACACACACGGACACACACGGACACACACACACACACACACACACACACACACACACACACACACACACACACACAACCGAAAATCGGTTTATAACATAGACTCACTTTGTTTACCCAGGTAAGTCAACAAATGCAGTGGCAATGTTTCAAGCCAGTCTCTTTTCTGTTGTTCTGCTGCAATGATTCAGTGTATGGTGGTCAAATCATATTTGCAAATGGCAAGGACACAGCGACTTTTTATTACAGACACAAGATCAAAAACGACCACAACATGTGTATATCATAAAGTGAATGACCTTGTGACACTGACACAAATATTATATTTTTGAAGTGTGTGTCAATAACTGAGCACAATTAGACGTGACCTTGTCAGGTTAGGACATGAGAGACACATTTTGGCGATTCGTGCAAACAGCAACAGCTGTGATGTCCAAATTGAAGTTCTCTACGGACCGTTGAGAGTAAAGCCCTGATTTGGAGCTGTAATTATTTTCGGGATGAAATTACTGAAATGGGATCTGGAAGGTTTTGATTGAAAGGGTGCATGTTTTGTGTGGTGCGGTGTTGTATGCTTAAGTATGAACAGGAGTCTGTTTCTCTGCCTTTCTCCGTCTCTAAGTCTCTGTCTCCGTCTCTGTCTGTCTGTGTGTCTGTATCTC
>NC_134897.1:44836461-44843961 GCF_041734735.1 Babylonia areolata
TCTCTCTCTCTCTCTCTCTCTCTCTCTATATATATATATATATATATATATATATATATATATGTGTGTGTGTGTGTGTGTGTGTGTGTGTGTGTGTGTGTGTGTGTGTGTGTGTGTGTGTGTGTGTGTGTGTGTGTGTGTGTCTTTCATTGGCTCACATACGTCGTCTACTTGTTGAAACCATGAATGCGGTTCGAGATGTGGTCATGTTTTTACGTCACTTTAGTAGCGTCAAACAAACAAACACGCCAATAAAATGAATACATGCACATTGCCACCAATCAAAAATGAATAAATGAATAAACAAATCAATAAACGAATGAACTAACAATTAAAAAAACCCAAAAAACACACACACAATAAAATAATAAGATAAGTAAATGAACAAACAAGCAATGTGTCTGTGTATCATCCAAAACAATGTGCCATGGATCTGTCAATCAGCCAGATTGACGAGTTTCTTCAGTACACACGTGCAGCGCATGCTGGTGCCATTCTTTGGGAGAGAGAGAGAGAGAGAGAGAGAGAGAGAGAGAGAGAGACAGAGACAGAGACAGAGACAGAGACAGAGACAGAGAGAGACAGAGAGAGAGAGAGACAGAGACAGACTGAGACAAACTCACAGAGACAAAAACAGAGTCAGAAACAAAGAGAAGCTGATGCCATTCTTTGGAGAGAGACAGAGACAGACAGACAGAGATTGACAGATAGGCAGACTGCCACAAGGTGGGTTTGGGGGGGGGGGGGTGTGGGGGGGGGGGGGGGGGGGGGGGGGGGTAAAATGTCAAGTAAGAAGTAACAGCCCACTTGGCGATATGTCCCATACTGGTGCGTCAGTGATGTTTCGGTTCCGCACGTGCAAAACGTTCGCTTTTGCCACAGCTTGGCGGCACAATAACAACGGATGTGGTTGTGAGGCCAGGACGGGCCGATGGGGGACGTGGGGGAGGGGGGGGGAGGGAGGTGGCTGGGGGGGTAGGAATGGGTGTGTGTATGCTGGGCTGGGGTGGCGGGGGTTTAACCATGTGTAAATTCATGATTACTTTATGAGAAAAAAATGGAAAATTCGAACATAGAATTTGGCAGAAAGAAAAAAAAAGATAATAAAAAGAGAAAGAAGAAAATGCAAGAAAAATTCTGAACTGGATATTGTAAGTGATTATTTCCGTTAACTCTTTATTTATTTATTTTTTTTCTTTTTCTAACTGTTTATTATTTCTTTGTCTCTCTCTTGCTCTCCATATATATATATATATATATATATATATATATATATTGCATGTAGATGTGCACCATTGATTACTAACGAGTTCAATCAAAGGCCAATCAGCACGGTATCATGTTCGGGAGATCAGACCTTCAGAGCCGTCAATGAAATTTGTCGATGAGTTAGATTAAGACAGGAATGAAGGTAAGAAAGAACGAAAGAAAGGAAAGAAGGAAGAACGACAGGAAAGATTATAATGATTCACGAAAAAGAAAAAGAAAAACAAAACAAGATATGAAACGTGAAGGGGGAAAGTAGAGGAAAAAGAGACAAGTGGAAAAGAAAGAAAGAAAAAGAAGGAAAAAACAAAATTCAAGGGAAAAAAATCGTTTTCTTCTTTACACTCTTTGTGTCTATTTACATTATACGCTTGCTGTGCATGTGCATGTTTCAGATCTGTGATATAATCTTACAAAAAGGAAATGACATCAAGTATACGAAAAACAGAAAGAAAAAGGTATATACAGGGAACGAGAGAAAGAAAGGAAGGAAAACGCAAGGAGGAAGCGTCAAATAAAATATTAGAATGACTCACGGAACATTATAACGCAAAGGAGGTGGAAAAGCAAAAGTGGGAATTCAAAAGAAAAAAATAAAGAAAAAAAAAGCGCTCATAAAAAATAAATAAATAAATAAAAAATCCTTTTCTTCTTTACACTCTATTGACTTTCTACGCTTGTCATGCACGTGCATGCTTCAGAACTGTGACAAAGTATTGAAAACAAAAAAACAAAACAAAGAACAGAAAATAATACATGTATAACAAAGAAGGAAAGAAAAAAAAAGTACAAAAAATATACGTGCAAGAAAGAGAATAAGAAAAATAGAAGAAGAACAAACTAAAGAAAAGAAGAAAAAAAGAAAGAAAGAAAGACAGAAAAGGAAATGGGAAAAAAAGCCAGAAGAAAAAAAAAGAAAAGAAAGGAAATGAAATCATAAATGTGGCAGAATCGGGAAGGTGGGGGTAGAGGTGGGGGGGGAGGGTTGGGGGCGTGGGGGGGGGGGGGTGGGAGGTGAAGAGTTCGCACCCGCTGGCCTCGTTTTTTTATTTAATAAAAATCGGATTATCACGCAGAGACGCAGCAAAGCGCACGTTTGTATCATGGGTGGGGAGAGAGGAGGAGGGGGTGTTGGGGGACCGGGGGAGAGAGAGCAGGGCCGGAGTGAGTGTATGGAGGGAAGGAAGGAAGGAAGCGGGTGGGGGAGGGGTAGGGGGGTGGAGAGGGGGGAGGGGAGGAACTAATGCTCTTCGACCTGTCATGATCAATTTTTCAATCTATGTCCACGTCGTTGGGGAAATTGTCCCCTCTTGAGACAGCCCTGTCCTGGAGATGGACCGAAGAAACCAAAATACAAACAAACAAACAAACAAAAAAAGCAAACAAACATTCCCCAACGCCCCCCCCCCCCCCCACCACCACCACCAGCCACCCCCCCCCCCCCCCCCCCCCCGCCCCCCCAACCACCACCAAAAAAAAATGTAATAGAAAATTAAATGAACTAAAGGCAAAATGGGGGTGATATGTTCCGTCTGTGTGTGTGTGTGTGTGTGTGTGTGCGCGCGCGCACGCGCGTGTGCGTTCGTGCGTGTGTGTGTGCGTGTGTGTGTGCGCACACGCGTGTGTGTGTATGTATGGATAGCAGAAGTAGGGGGGTGGGTGAGTTAGACATGACATCAGGAGGTAAAGCATGTCACAATGAGGATTCAGATGCTGGTATCCAACAACAAAGTTACAGACATGAGCACGTTATGCAAACCACTCACTTATAAAGTCCGGGCAAAGTGTTCTGTGGGGATTGGATATCGGATCTCTCTCTCTCTCTCTCTCTCTCTCTCTCTCTCTCTGTCTGTCTGTCTGTCTGTCTGACTGCCTGTCTTTCACTGACTCATCCACACGCACACATACCAACAGAGAGAGAGAGAGAGAGAGAGAGAGAGAGAGGGGGGGGGAGGGAGAGAGAGAAGACAAGGCAAGACAAGACAAATTCTTTATTTCGAGGATAATAGATAAGCACTGGTGTGTTGTTTTTTTACATCCAGTCCCCGCCCTGTATAGGGTCTACACTACACAATACTAAATAAAATGAAAGCATGAAACCATGGTGTTAGTAGAGATATATAACAGAGGAGAATTACACAAGTGAGTAAAAAAAAAAAAAAAAAAAAAAAACCGACAGAGAGAGAGAGACAGACAGACAGAGAGATGGCATACAGGCACTAGCATGGTGTTAGTAAAATGCATAGGAAAAAATGAACCAAATGAAAGAAACAAACACACACAACACACACCGCACTACACACCAGAATGGGGGATGGAGGGTGAGGAAGGTTCTCAGTCAACCATACACATTTGACAAACAATATCAATAAAATGAACGATTCACATGACACATTATGGCATAAGGTGGGAAAGGCAATGTTTTTTGAAGGTGGTTGGGCAATGGTGTTGTTTAATTGTTTCTGGGAGTGAGTTCCATAGGGTGGCGCCTGAGTAAACCAGACTGGATTTGAACAAGTCAATTCTTGGAATTGGGATATGGACTTTGGGGGGGATTCCTTGATGAATTTACAGAAAACTTGGCTATTAATGTTGGTGGTGTATTACCTGTCATAATCTTTTGCATCATGATTCCTTTATTGTACTCTAATCTACGGAATAGTGGGAGAATATTCGCTTGTTTATAGTCTGAGTCTAAAAGGGAAGACTTTTTTTTAAAGAGTACCAGCTTGAGCCCCCGAGATAGAGAGAGAGAGAGAGAGAGAGAGAGAGAGAGAGAGAGAGAGAGAGAGAGAGAGAGAGAGAGAGAGAAGGACAGACAGAGACAGAGACAGAGAGAGAGTTGCAAAGATATCAGTAACAAAGGCGTATTGTTATTATTATTATTATTATTATTATTATTATTGACATTAGGTGTAGTAGTTGTAGTGGTATCATTCAATCTGTTTTCATCTTTTCTTTTTTTCTGTTTCACCATGCAATGGAACAGTCATGCTTCTAACCTTTTTCTCTTTTTTCTTTTCTTTTTCTCTCACTCAATGATCCCTTCTGACACTTCAATCAAAAGCAGATTATACCCAGCACGTGCTAACAGCACGTTCATAAAGAGGGGTATTGTGTTCTTCGGCTTGTCACGATCAATTTACAGCGTAATGCTAGGAATCGGTTGAATATAGGGAGACGTTGTTGTTGTTGTTGTTGTTGTTGTTGTTTTGTGCGTGTGTTTGTTTTTGTTTGTTTGTTTTTGTTCTAGTTTCTTCTGGGGAAGAAGACAAAAATGACTGCAGGATTCTTCAAAGACAAAAAACTAAAGTTTATAAAAACCTTTTTGGTGGTGGCTGAATCCTCTTTGTACAGTGGGACACAAAGTTTCGGACCATAGACCCGTTGTTAAGTGATGAGAAGAGGAGCAGTTTGAATAGGAAATCCTATGTGAGGTGTGTGTGTGTGTGTGTGTGTGTGTGTGAGTGAGTATGTATTGCACTGAATGGTGATCAGCAAGTGTTTTAGTGTGCATGGCCCATCAAAACAGAAAGTAGTGAGATGTCATCTCCCTTTCCTCACATAGGCTTTCCTATTCACACTGTCCTCTTCTCATCACTTGACAACGGGCCTATGGTCCGAAACGTCGTGTCCCACTGTACAAAGAGGATTCAGCCACCACCAAAAAGGTTTTTTTTTATAAACTTTAGTGTGTTTTTTTTGGTCTAGTTTCTTCTAGTGTGTGTGTGTGTGTGGTGTGTGTGTGTGTGTGTGCACGCGTGCATATTATGTCTGTGTGAATCTCTGTCTGTCTGTCGCTTTCTCTATATCTGTCTGTCTGTCTGTCTGTCTGTCTCTCTCTCTCTCTCTCTCTCTCTCTCTCTCTCTCTCTCTCACACACACACTCACACACTCAGCCATTTTCTGTGTGTATGTGTTCCTGTATAACATTATTTTCAGTTCAAACGCATTAGTGCAGTAACACGTTATTTTTGTGAAGGTCAGTGATCCTTAATTCTTTTAAAGTGTGATTTTGTCTTTCCCCATACATTTCGGGTGTGGTTGTTTTTGTTGTTGCTGTTGTTGTTTGTTTGTTTGTTTGTTTGTTTTTGTTTGTTTGTTTGTTGTTGTTGTTTTTTAATTATGTTGTTGTTTTTTTCGTTTGTTTTGTTTTTGTTCCAGGTATTTACACACCTCTATTATTGTCGTTTACAAAAGACAATCAATCGTTGTAAGAAAGAGCATGTTGAGGAAATGGCACACAGTGGTTAATTAAGCGGAGTGACTGACTGGAGAAATAAAGGAAACTAGCACTTGTAGCGTACAGCTTCCCTCCAACATACACATACTTTTTCAATCAGGGAGTTGGAATGGGATGAAGGGTTGGGGGCGAGGGGGTAAGAGGGTGGGGGGTGGGGGTGGGGCATGCATGCTGGACACTCAAAAGAAAGACCACTGATTGAACCAAGTAAGCACCACTAAAGTATTACTCGTCGTAAAGTGAATGAAAGAACTTTTTTTCCCCTTGCATCCCGTGTTTTTTTAGCACGTGATAGCAGGGCGTGTTAATTTTCTTCCCCACTATTCACTGTGTTTTATGGTCTGGTTTTTAATTGGGTGGGGTGGGGAGTGTGTGTGTGTGTGTGTGTGTGTGTGTGTGTGTGTGTGTGTGTGTGTGTGTGTGTGTGTGTGTGTGTGTGTGTGTGTGTGTGTGTGTAGGTGGAACTACAGTTTGGTCCAGCCATTGGGGGTAATGAGTTCGTTTTAGTGCCCGTGTGTGTGTGTGTGTGTGTGTGTGTGTGTGTGTGTGTGTGTGGTCGTGGTCGTGGTCGTGTTAATTTTCGTTCCACCATTCATCGTGTTTTATGTTCAGATATTCAGTGTGTGTGGGACGGAATGGAGGAGGGTTTCGTAGGTTCAGCCAGTGAGGTAATGAGTTCGTTGGAGCGATCTTGTCTCTGTCTGTCTGTCTGTCTGTCTGTCTCGATGTCTGCGTGCCTCTCTCTCTCTCTCTCTCTCTCTCTCTCTCTCTCTCTCTCTCTCTCTCTCTCTCTCTCTCTCTCTCGATACCTGTGTATGCATGTGTGACTGGAAGAGAGACACACAGAACAACAGAGACATAGGCAGAGATGTAGACAGAAACAGAGTGGCAAACACACACACACACACACACACACACACACACACACACACACACACACACACACACACACACACACACACACACACACACACACACACACACACACACACACACGAGGGGGGAAACAGAGACAGACGCATGATGCATTCATTGTTGCTTGACGTTCGTCAATCAGACAGACAGACAAATAGACAGACAAAAAGATAGACAGACAAACAAACAGACAGTCAGACCGATCAACATGGATATACTGACAGACAGAAGCAGCAGATGCAGACAGCTAAAAACACCAAAGTAAAATCATCACAAAAAATGAAGTGGTCGAACAAGTAGACTCATACAAATATCTCGGTGTGATAATCGACAATAAGCTGTCTTGGAATGAAAACTCAACTGCACTCATTAAAAAGAGCAACAGTCGCATGTACTGTCTTAGAAAAATGAAATCTTTTAATGTATGCAAGCAGATGCTCCAAATGTTTTACACATCTGTTGTCTGTAGTGTTTTAACATACGGAGCCGTGTGCTGGGGGGGGAAACCTGACCAAACATGACAAAGACAGGTTGGAAAAAGTCATTAGGAAAGCGGGTGGGGTGGTGGGTAGAAGACAAGACACCTTTAGCGACATGCACAATAGAAAACTGACTGACAGACTAATAACAATTTTGACCGACGTAAGACACCCACTACATGATGACATTAATAGCAGAAGGTCAGACATAAGTGGTAGGTTTAGAGCTCCACGCGCAAGAACATCTCGATACATTAATTCATTTATTCCTACAGCCATTCGCGCACACAATCAAAACATCCAATACACTAAGTGAACCCTCCCACCCCCCAAGCCCCCTCGCCACAGCAACACCTGAACTTCACCAGCAGACGAGTGTATGGGAGCAGACATTATGCGTGCATGTGGGACTGAGCGGGTGAGCACGGGCAAGCAAGCATTTGTGTGTGTGTGTGATCGGAAGTGATTTTTAAATATTTTCTTATTTTACTTGGATTTCATGTATCTTAATGTTAATGTTCTAATCTTATTGGCGTGACATATGTTATGTGCATGCATACGTTGTTTATGTATTGTTGTACAATACCTTATGGTCTT
>NC_134897.1:44846461-44868961 GCF_041734735.1 Babylonia areolata
TCAAATTCCTTGTCTGTGTGGGACATCGCTCTCGTTTCTATGGAAAACAGCTTCTTTACCATTCACACGACGGGGATTAAAACTCCCTCACTGGACTCGTTCTACATTCCTGTTTTGCATGTGTTATCCCATGCAGTATCAGTCTTTCTTTGATTTTAGACGAACTAAAAAAAAAAAAAAAAATAAAAAAAGAAAAAAAGGCGTCTGCTTTGAAGGCCTATTTCGTTTCTCTGGGGATTTTTTTTTTTTTTTTTACCTTTTTACCTTTTTATGGAACGCTTTCGGATTAACCCATATACGTTACACCGCATCTGCAATGCATATGCCTGAGAGCAGCATATCCCAATGCGCTTAGTCAGACCTTGTGTGCATGCGTGTATGTGTGTGTGTGTGTGTGTGTGTGTGTGTGTGTGTGTGTGTGTGTGTGTGTGTGTGTGTTTGCCTTCTTCTTCTTTTTCTTCTGCTTCTTCTTCTTCTTCTTCTTGTTCTTCTTCTCTCTCTCTCTCTATCACTGGGTGTCTCTCTGTCTCTATCTCTGTCCCTCCCTGTCTCGTTCAGTCTGTCTGTCTGTCTCCTTACTCTCTCTGTCTCTATCTCACTATCTCTCTCTGTCTCTGTCTCTGTCTCTCTCTCTCTCTCTCTCTCTCTCTCTCTCTCTCTCTCTCTCTCTTCCTTTTCAGTTTAAGCAAAATGGCTGTTTAAATTCCTTGTCCGTGTGGCCAGGTCATCGTCCTCGTTTCCATGTAAAGCAGCTTCCTTACCATTTACATGAAGGCGATTAGAATCCCTCACTGGAGTCGTTCTACATTCCAGTTTTGCATCTATTATCCGCAGTTATGTTTCTCAGAAAAAAAAAGTCTGCTTCGTGGGCTTTTTTTGTTTCTCTATGGACATTCTAATTCACGTCTTACGGAACGCCTGTTTTGCGTTTATCAGGGTTTTCCTTTTAAAACCGATGTGGTGCACGCAAGCTGCTGAAAGATGCGATTTTATGTTCATTGAGGTTGGGGTCTACGTGGCAAAGCTGTTCTCTCTACGCTTCCTGTCATAATGATATCCCAGCGTCAACCAGGCCCGGAAGATACAGACATTTGCGGTGTTGGTCAGGAAAGCAACACACCCAAAGACGCATCGATCCGTGAAGTGGACGACACTCAACTGTGTCGTACCAGTCTTCCCATATAAGCCCATATCACACTGTGTGGTCCCAGTCTTCCCATTTAAGCCCATATCACACTGTGTGGTCCCAGTCTTCCCATTTAAGCCCATATCACACTGTGTGGCCCCAGTCTTCCCATTTAAGCCCATATCACACTGTGTGGTCCCAATCTTCCCATTTAAGCCCATATCACACTGTGTGGTCCCAATCTTCCCATTTATACCCACAGCACACACTCAACCCTAGGTAGGTTCTGGCCTCGGGGCCGGAAAACCGACCTCCGCTGGGATTCGAACCCGTGTCCTCCCAGCCGACGCTAACCACTTCGCCACGGTTGCTGGTGAGGATAACACCTTTGTTGCTATGGGTTCCTCTTCAGTGCTGAACAAGGGTCCTCGCTTCATCGTCTCATGAGAACGACACGACGCTACGTTTGATTTTCCAGTCAAACCTGGGAGAAAGAGCGAGAGCGGGATTGGAAGCCACAACCTCACGGCTACAGTACTGTCATGATGAGCGTCTTATCCATTCTGCCACCTTCCCGTTCTTAGAGATAAGCATAGAGAGCCAATGGTGGAGACCAGAGAAACGGGAACTATCGGGAAGAATTTGTTTTTAACTTGTCTGGCACTGCTTTCCCCCCACCGCACACCAACTGCCCCCCCCCCAACCCCCTGCCCCCCCCCCCCCCCCCAACCCCTTCCCACACACACTCACAATTGCACCACTGTATCCCCCCTTTCCAATCACTTCAGCATCAGAATCTCTTGGTGTTATCAATTCCTCACATCTGTTGCCGGTTCCGAGCAAACCAAGTCAAGGCGGATCTCACACACACGTCCACAGACACACACGCAAGCACACGCACACACACACAGATACGCACACAGGCACAGACACACGCAGATGGTTTGGTGTAAAAAAAAAAAAAAAAGATCAGTTGTTGCTTATTCAATTACCACCTTGAAATAAAAATGTTGACTTGACTTGACTTGACACACAGACACACACACAGCCAAACACACACACGCACGCACACTCTTACACACAGCACCCCCCCGCACACACACACACACACACACACACACACACACACACACACACACACACGCACGCACACACACAAAGGTCCAGCAGTTCTGTGCAGTTCCTGCAGAACTGGTGTCTAGTCGTGCCAGAACGGTTTCTTTGGGTCAATTGTGGACACAAATACGAGGAGCCAAGCCAGTCGTGGAGACCGAGATTGACTTTGTAGTGGTGAGATATTGAGTCAGTGTTTGTGGGTGAGTGACAATGTGAGCGCGCACAATTTGTTTGCTGTTTGAGCCACGCGTCAGGTTATATGTAGCTGTGAGTGAGTGAATGAGTGTGTGTGTGTGTGTGTGTGTGTGTGTGTGTGTGTGTGTGTGTGTGTGTGTGTGTGTGTGTGTGTGTCTGTCTGTCTGTCTGTCTGTCTGTGTGCATGTGTTGGTTGTGTGTTTGTGGGGGGGCGGGGGACGGAGGAGGTGGGGGCGAATACAGAGGTTAGTGGCTATGTGAATGTTTTACTGTTTGTGTGTGCAGGAAGGGAGGTGAAGCAGTGTGTGTGTGTGTGTGTGTGTGTGTGTGTGTGTGTGTTTGTGAGGTATATATATATATATATATATATATATATATATATATATATATATATATATATATATACAGAGAGAGAGAGAGAGAGAGAGAGAGAGAGAGAGAGAGAGAGAGAGAGAGAGAGAGAGAGTATGCTCGTGAGGCAGACACTCAGAGATATGATATACAGACACACAGACCGATCAACAAACACGGCTATTTTGTTCTGTTCATTTCAGTGAAAGTCCAGCCTTGTATAACACCTTAATCCTGACTGTCTCCGAGGTTTGACTCGGATGTCTTTTATTCTCAGATTTTAAGAAAAGAAAAGTTTGTATACTGGCCCTTTACAATGCAGACATTGACAAATGTTTCAATATTGCTGCACCAAGCCTTTTGTCATCAGCTAAACTTGTGCCTGGCCTTTGACAGATCAGGACACTGAAGCTTCATATTCGGGATAGACCATAGAATTCACGTATGGATTTTTTCCACATGCTATAGATGGAGGGAAAACGTATGCCGACGGTCTAGGTAGGGCCCGATGGAGATAGGACATCCAAATATGTACAATGCTGCGATCTTTGAAAATCTGGGGGGAATGAAAGAAGAAGAGAAGAAGAAGCAGAAGAAATAGAAAGGTAGAACATTCAACGCTGCGATTTTCGTTATTTTTTTAAATAAATGAAAGAAAAAGAAGAGAATAATGGATTTCACTGTTTTCCATTGTATTATACTGTATTGTATTGTGTTGTGTTGTATTGTATTGTATTGCTATTTAGTCTCGTTAGTCAATCTGTGTGCAATTCCAGCTTCTGACTATTGTTCTTATTCCTGTTGGCTTTATAAGGTCAGTGTGCAAACCTTGCGCCGATTTCTTTACTGCCCTCTGCTGGTTCGAGACCCCGATATATTTTTACATTTTTCATAAAGTGTTTGTTTTTGTTACTTCCAGTACCATCGTCATCATCAACATCACCATCATTTTCTTATTTTCAAGCTATAATGATAAACATCTAAAAGAGTTCATATTGTTGAAATTGAGGTTGCAATTTGCCCGAACAAAATATGTGAAAGCTGCAAGGTGTAGATTTCGAAGTTTTGCAGGAGTTATCCTAATATTTCAAACAAATGTGCCTTGAAATGTGGTTGAATTAAGCCATTCTGTTTGTTATAATTCTCTTTTTAAGTTATGCTTTGATAGGTCGAGTTTTTCATGTTGTCTGCTTTCTACAAGAGAGCTGTGTTGTACATGGCCGATCTCTGAGTGGCAGTTTTCAGCCCTCCCATATGAGACATGCTGGCTGCATATATGTCTGTTTTCCGGTGGGTATTTACGATGGAATTGTAGCATGGACACCTCTTTGGTAGTTGGTTTTTTTTTGTTTTTGTTTTTTGTTTTTTTAAGCACACTGAATGGCATGATGTACAATACAGTACAGTGCAACACAATGCAATACAATACATAACGATACGATACGACATGACACCACACGACACAATGCAATGCAATGCAATACATAACGATACGATACGACATGACACCACACGACACAATGCAATACAATACAATACATAACGATACGATACGACATGACACCACAAGACCTAATGCAATACAATACAATACATAACGATACGATACGACATGACATCACACGACACAATGCAATGCAATGCAATACATAACGATACGATACGACATGACACCACACGACACAATGCAATACAATACAATACATAACGATACGATACGACATGACACCACAAGACCTAATGCAATACAATACAATACATAACGATACGATACGACATGACATCACACGACACAATGCAATGCAATACAATACATAACGATACGATACGACATGACATCACACGACACAATGCAATGCAATGCAATACATAACGATACGATACGACATGACATCACACGACACAATGCAATACATTGCAATACATAACGATACGATACGACATGACACCACACGACACAAATGCAATACAATGCAATACATAACGATACGGTACGACATGACACCACACGACACAAATGCAATACAATGCAATACATAACGATACGATACGACATGACACCACACGACACAAATGCAATACAATGCAATACATAACGATACGGTACGACATGACACCACACAATACAAACGAATACAATACAGCACAAAACAACGTATCTTTAGACATCTGGTAAGAATTATTGTTTACAGTGCATTCTTTTCCAATCCCACCAAACCAGTCCAATCCAATGCAGTCCAATGCAATGCACTGCAATACAATGCAATAACGTACAGTCTATTCCAGTATAATGCAGTGCAATGGAATACAATGCAATGCAATGCAATACAGTACAATACAATACAATACAATACAGTATACCGAATACATCCCAAAACACTTTCTTTTTTTCTACAGAGGTGTGACACTTTCAACAAACCAAGCAACCGAACGCCAACCAAATTACATAAACCCCACCTTCATACTTCCTTTATCTAAACATAAACAGGCCCTCATAAGACATGAATGTAAACTGGTCTACTTCCGGAATGTCAAAAAAATCTGACAGGAGCTCACAAGGCGTGTGGTGGAGGAGTGTTGGCGGAGGGGAGGGTGTGGTTGGGGGGGGGGGCTGGGGGAGGGGCAGAGGATGGAACGGGGGCCGGAGGGGGGGCGGGGGGGAGGGGGGGTTGCAGGGGAACAATCTACCGGTTCCTGGAAAATATTTGATGACGATGACATTTCACTTTGCTGTTCACCAGGCACCATCTGGGGTCTCTTTCCGCTCGCGTATCATGCTTTGCTGTGGCAATGAATAAATAATTAAGTAAACAAACAGATAAATTGATAAATATGTGAATAAATAAATAGATAAATGAATAAATCAATAAACGAATAAGTAAATGGATGAATAAATGAATAGATAGACAGATAAATAAAGTCACACACACACACACACACACACACACACACACAGGAAAGAGAGAGAGTTGACACAAACTGAGAGACCAGGGCACAAAAAGCAGAGATGCACACACACACACACACACACACACACACACACACAGAGAGAGAGAGAGAGAGAGAGAGCTAACTGTCAATGATGTTGTTTCCGATTGACCTCAAAGCAATTCTGGAACGTCCCTCAGATGATGATATGATGAAATGTCGCGTAAAAAATAAACACACACACACACACACACACACACACACACAAACACCATAAACCCCCGAAAAAAAGAAAAGAAAAAAAGTGATTTTACGCTCCGTTCCTAGAATTCAGCCTCCCTGAATGCTCCTGTTTGTTTATTGGCTGACTCTTTGTCAATATAAAAGGCATGATACTATTTGTGTTGGTGCAGGCTTACTGTTTTTAGTACCAATGTCTTTCTTGATGGTCTGTGTGTTATGTTTGTGTTATTATGCCATATCCAACTGCATAAGAACGAACAACCAAACAAGAAAGAAAAGAAAGCAACTATAAAAAACAAAAAAACAAAAAAAACAACAACAAAAATAGCAAATTAATTCACTGAAATTACCTATTCGATGTTTTAAACAATCACTTTTCAAAATAACCTTATTAGAATATATATATATATATATATATATATATATATATATATATATATATATATATATATATATATATATATATTTTTTTTTTTTTTTTTTTTTTTAACCATTAGATAAATGGTTGAGCAGCAGGTTAAATTGCGTAAGCGCTTCTTTGCCGCCGTCCAGAGAAATTTGACCAAGGGAGGAGATTTCCGCAGAGATAGAGAGAGAGAGAGAGAGAGAGAGAGAGAGAGAGAGAGAGAGAGAGAGAGAGAGAGAGAGAGAGAGAGAGGAAACTTACCGCCCCTACCTATGAATAAGTAATAACACCTTTTCCTTGGTTGATTGTCTGCCCTGAGGGGCGGGTTGGAACCAAGAGAGAGAAGGGACTGTGGGGACTTGGAGAGAGGTGTTCTGCTTACTTGCAGAATTGTGTCTGTGGAGGGAGGGAAGTGGGAAGGGGCGTAGCGTAATTGTGTCCTGTACAGTGATAGAGATGCAGGTCAGGGGAGAGAGGGACTGGTGGGTGTGGGCAGGGGGTTGAAGGGGGGTGGGGTGTGGGGCTAAATGGTGACGGCGCAATACTCGGCTTTTGGAGACGTAATTTGTGATAATAAAATGGTTGTTGGGAGAGAGAGAGAGAGAGAGAGAGAGAGAGACGTGCGCGCGTGCACACACACACACACACACACACACACACACACACACACACACACACAACACACACACGCGCGCACTGACTGTACACATTGTATCTAACCCACACCAAAAAAACTGCAACCCGCACCAGCACACACACACACACACACACACACACACACACACACACACACACACCGAATAATAACGTATGTGCACATTAATTTCGTATTAATGACCAACCTATTCCCCACCACCCGACACACACATAAACGCGCGCGCGCACACGTAAATTCAACAATGCCACGCACACACATCGAAGGTCAGGTACTCCTATTTGACACGCCATCTCACACGTTCATGAGGAAGCATGGGTTTTTTTTTCGTCGCAGCGCGATAAGCGATGGAAGAGAGAAAGCAGATGTGCCGGCACAGCAAGCAAAATGTCATTGTCATCAAACATTTGCCAGGAGCACGTAGTTCCCCAACTGTACTCCCAGACCCGTTAGCCTCCTGTCCTCACCCCCCCCCCCCCTTCCACCTTTTTCAGCTTCTGTCTGATGATGCTAGATAGAGTGATCTATCAACAACAGTGGGCTCTGCATGTCTTAAAAAAAAAAACAACTTGTATTCTTAAAAAGCAGCAAATTTTCGCTGTAAAACAGCAAGGGTACAGAAGTGAAAGCTTTACATGCTGGTTAAATAGCAACCAGTGAGTAAAAGTCAGGAAAAATCAGGTAAGACTGGGCAGGTCTCTTTTTTTTTTCTTTTTTTTTTTTTTAATATTCTACCGGTCTTGGTATTTACCTCAGTGTTTTCTGCAAGGAGTGGAGCTCAGGACACGAAGAGAGTGTGAACTATATATATATATATATATATATATATATAGAGAGAGAGAGAGAGAGAGACAGACAGACAGACAGACAGACAGAGACTGAGACAGAGAAATACAGTTTTCAATGGCAACATTTTAGATTCCCAAAGGATTTGGTCCAGCCTTTAAAAATGGAACTGATTCCTCGTGAATACTAATAATGCATTTTAAGTGAGCATTTCAACTTCAAAAAAAAAAAAAGAAGAAGAAAAGAATAAAACAAAATAAAATAAAAATAAAAATCAATGCGTCCGTTTCACGTATCTTTATTCTCAGGGGAAAAAAGTCTTAAATATGTATGATACTATCGCATTCATCGCGGATTCAGCAAAATTTAGTCCCGTATGTGCTGTTCAGTGAGCGTAACAAAAGAGTGAACGTGCAGATCACGTAAGCTTTTTCTCTTTGTAATAAATGGTTATTTACACTGTCTGTGTACTTGGGTCAATACGAGCAAGTTGTTGGTCCACTCCTTGTGGAAAGCAAGCGTTCAGTCATGGAACCGTGAACTGAATGAATGAGACACTGAAAAAAAACAAAAACAGAACAGCCCGCCCACATAAACGTTGGTAAATCACATGAATGTTCACGCTGACGTCTACAATCACTCACTCACTCACTCATTCCCTTGACCGCTGGGGTCGTTGGGGGGACATGAGGAAGATGTCATAGCTCGCCACGCCGTTCTGTTGGCAGCTGTCGTGAGGAGATCTGGCATCGTCATTTTGGTCCATTCCTTGACGTTGTCAGACCAGCTTTTTTTCTGCCGCCCCCGTCTGCGCCCTCCCTCTACAGTCCCTTGCAGGATGGTTTTGGAGAGGGTGGTATGTCGTATGACGTGACCAAACCATGCCATCTTCCGTCGTTTGACAGTCGCCAGCAGTGGTTCTTGGGGCTTCCGCACATAGTCATTGGTCTTGTGCTCCTTGTAGGAGATGTGTAGTAGTCTCCTCAAGAACTTGGTTTCGAATGTTTGGATTCTTCTTTCTGTTTCTGCCATCAGTGTCCATGTCTCACATCCATATAAGAGGATGGAGACCACCAGTGACTTGTAGAGCAGGAATTTTGTGTGGAATCTGATGTTACTCTTCCATACCCTGTTCAGTCTGGCCATCGCTGCCGTTGCAGAATTAATCCTATTTCGGATTTCTGCTGTGCAGGTGCCGTCTTTGGACAGGGTTGCTCCCAGGTACTTGAAGCTGGTCACTTCTTCCAAGGGCTCACCATTCATGGTTATGTTGGCACTGATGTTAGTTGTGCTGTTGACCATGACCTTTGACTTCTCTGTGCTGACCTCCATGCCGTAAGCATTTGCTCTTGTAGTGAGTCTGTTTGTTAGATCCTGGAGCTCGGTGTTAGTGCCCCCCATGAGGTCGATGTCGTCTGCGAATCGCAGATTGCAGACTGGCCTACCGCCAATGGTGATGGAGGTGTGGTGGTCTTCAAGGGCCTCCTGCATAATTCTCTCCAGAAAGATGTTGAAAAGTATTGGGGATAATAGGCATCCTTGCCTGACTCCGACTGTGGTCCGAAAGAACTGTCCTTGTTGATTGTTGAGGAGCACTGCGCTGCTGGAATGTTCGTAGAGGGCCTGGATGACTTGAATGAGCCCTTCATCAATGTTGAAGTCTCTCAGTACTTGCCAGAGGCCGCTGTGCCACACCCGATCGAATGCCTTCTTGAAGTCGATGAAGTTGTGAAAGATGTCCTTTTGGTGTTGTAGATGTTTTTCAATGACTCGACAGTTGAATATTTGTTCGACAGTGCTCCTCCCTTTTCTAAAGCCTGCTTGTTCTTCTGATAGCAGCTCCTCAGCCTTGGATTTCAATCGGTTGAGGATGATGTGGAGCATGACTTTGCTTGGGTGGCTAATTAGACTTATAGTCCTGTAATTTTGACACTGCTTGAGGTTGCCCTTCTTGGGTAGAGGAATCACCAGCGATTGGGTCCATTCTGTTGGCCACTTCTTTTCTGTCCAGATGTTCTGACATAGCATTGTTAGTGCTTCTGTGGTCTCCTTTCCTCCGTACTTCAAAAGCTCAGATGGGACGTTGTCCACTCCTTGGGATTTCTCTGGCTTCAGACTCTGTATTGCAGCCTCAACCTCCTCCTTCAATACTTGGAGATTTTCCTCACAGTCTGTGGATCGTGGGTTGTCCTGCAATATAGATGAGTCTGGATTGAGCTGGTAGTTGTAGAGGCCGTCACAGTATTCTGTCCACCTCTTCAGGACTTCTTCGCTATCTGTCAGTAGCTTGCCATCCTTATCTTCGATGACAGCTGATCTTGGCTGGCTAGTCTTGGTGAGGGTCTTGAGGGTGCTATAGGCCCTTTTGCTGTTCCCTGCTTCCATGCCTTTCTCAGCTTCTTCGCACTGCTCCTCTATCCAGTTTTCTTTGGCTGCCTTCATCTTCGTCCTGACTTCTCTGTTCACCTGTTGGTGCTTCGTCCTGGCTTCATTACTAGAGTGTTTCTTTTTCCTCAGTTCTCGACGCTTGTCGCACAGATCTAGGACCTCATTTGTCACCCATGGTTGGATCCTTTTTCGCTTTTTTCCCACAACTTGTTCAGCTGTTGTAGTTAGCACCTCTTTGATGTTGTTAGCAAGGGTGTCTACGTCGATGTCCATTAAGTTGAGGGCTGCGAACTTCCCGCCTACTTGAGCCTGGAACACATCCGCGATTTCGGGGTCCTTCAGCTTTTCTAGGTCAAAGCGGATACGGGGATTCCTTGGACAACGCTTGCACTTCAGCTTGAGCTTGAAGGTTGCCAAGACAAGATCATGATCGCTGCCGATATCAGCTCCTGGGAACATCCTTGTGTTGGCTTTGTTGATACTAGACTTGTAGCGTTGTGGAGGTCAGGATGAAGTCTATCTGGTTGTGGACTTGCCCATTTGGTGAGTGCCAGGTTGCGCTTCTGGACAGCTTGTGCGGATGGAGAGTATTGGCTAGGGTAAGGCGATGGCTTTTGGCAACTCCAGCAATCTGAGGCCTCTGTCGTTGGTTTCCCCAATGCCGAATTTACCAGTTGTTCCTGCCCAATTCTGGCAGGCATCTGGGCCTACCTTGGCATTCCAGTCTCCCTGGATTATCAGCATGTCTTTCTTTGGGACTGTTGCTATGATGGAGTCAATCTGTTCGTAAAACTCCTCCGTTTCCTCATCGTCATGGTCTGTCGTTGGAGCATAGACCTGGATGATTGTCAGGTTGTGGGGTTTGGCAGAAATGCGGATGGTAATAAGTCTGCTTGAGACGGGTGTACAGCTGATGACACTGATACATACATTGAAAGACAGACAGATAGACATAAACAGCCAGCCAACCAGCCAGCCACCCAGCCAGCCAGCCAGACATACAGACAGACAGACAGAGAGAGAGAGAGAGAGAGAGAGAGAGAGAGAGATGCAGTTATCTTGTCTCAAGATGGATTTTCTTTGTTTTTTGTTTAGGGGGTGGGGGGAGTCTTTTTTTTTACTTCTAAGTCCACGTTGAAATTACATAACCGTGACTCACCCAAAAGATAAACGTTTTCCGCTCCTTTGATTCTAAACGTCTACTCCTCTCATTTCATCGCGTGATGGAGGGTCACACTCAAGTGGACAGTTTGCACCGCTAATGTCATCATCCCACGGGTTGTACACTGTCACGGTTGGTTATCTTTCCCCTGACTGGGGACACTGCCATGGAAAATAAAGTGAAGCGGAATATCACAGGCCACAAAGGCCGCCCAGACGGAATTAACCTTGCTTAGAGATTTCTTTTTAAAAGTTATACGTACTGACTGGAAAAGAGAGAGAGGAGGAAAAGACCGCACCAACTGACCTGTTTGTTGCTGTGACAATACTGGCGCGACTGGTTTTCGTGGTGGCGGTGGTGGTGGTGTTGATAGTAGTAGTAGTAGTAGCAGTAGTAATAATAGAAGTAGTAGTAGTTGTTGTTGATATTGTAACAGCAGCAACAGCAATAGCAGCAGCAGTTTCAACAGCAGCAGCAACAGACGAAGTATTTTTTTTCTTGTTCTTGGTCTTGGTCTTCTTCTTCGTTCATGGGCTGCAACTCCCCCGTTCACTCGTGGGGTGAGCAGCTGCCAGTGGACCGGGTCAGACGCGTTTTCTGAGCTCCGCGTTTAATTGATAATTTGGGTAAACCAGTCACATTATAAGTTGTGTAGACCCACTGATTTTGTGGCAGATACAGAATGCCTTCTGCTGCACTGGATTTTCGTCTGAAATGTGGAGGTTTCTTCTGGATTTACTTAAATTTTATGTCCAAGCGAGCCAGAGTCAAGTTGGCAATGACATTCCCGTGCTCAATGCTCGCAGTCGTGCCACCCGTGTCATGGTAGGGCTGGTGATCTCCGTGTTTTTTCTTCAGTGACCTGTTGCTACGTTGTGGAGACGCGGAGACCAACCAAGTCCAGCAGTACCATTAGGCAGTCCCGTCTTATGAGTCGCCGTATGAGTACTGGCAGTTCTGTAGTTTCTGACATGGATTCCCAGTCGTCTACAGCAGTTGGAAATTAACTGACAATCCATTATTGCAGGACATCAAGAAAATGCTGACGGGTATGGACAGTAATTTTGATGGTAAGATGGGTGGACACCATGGCCAAGGAACTGAAGTGTCAATGGTTCTGTTGTTGAACTGAAAGAACATTTCCAAGAGATTAAAGAGACAATTCGGGATCTGCGTGCACAGAATGACTCACTGAAAAGAGAGAATGGACTAATGAAAGACAGGATTGGTAATCTTGAAAAGAAAGTTGACGACATGGGAGGACGATCCAAAAGAAACAATCTGATATTTTATGGAATGTCGAAAAGGGATGGGGAGACCAAAACAGATTGTAAAAACATGATTCAGGATTTGTTAACTGATAAACTCGAACTTTCACAGTCTGTACAATTTGATAGACTACATCGCCTTAGTAACAAGCCAGATTCACTCACTATTGCCCGCTGTACTTTTTATGGAGACAAGGAAGAAATTCTAAGGTAAAAAACCCCCAAAAACAACAACTCAAGGACAGTAGGATTTTCATTTCAGAAGATTACACACAAAGAGCCCGTGATGTCAGGAAGAAATTAGGGCCACACTTAAATGCTGCCAGAGATCAGAATAAAAGGGAAACCATGGTATTTGACCACCTTCTCATTGAGGGGGAAAAGTTTGCTCTCAGTAAGGTCAGTTGCAAGAAATCAAATAGGGATACGGCCTGCCCTGTAAAAAAAAAAGAAAAAGAAAACATTCTGCGGATAAACATAATCCGGGTAAATCTACAAGGGTAGATCTTTTTCATTTGACACTGAAGTGCCAAGTTGACCGTGAGCATGCACGAAGTGACAGCAGTGTGCCACTGTCATGTTGTGAATGTTGCACGCAGCGCAGCTGTAGTGCACGATGTCGTGCAAATCATGGCTCTCAGTGCTCCCCACTGTCCGTTGTACAGGCTGAAATATCAGTTGAACATACAAGGGAGACGGTGGGTCAGTTTCCATGTGAAGATGTCATTTAAACCAGGCTCTGAATGAAAATGAGATTGGAATTGGAATGTGTGTGAATGACGAGCATGTCAATGGAAGTAATGTAAGTAAAGATGTGTGTCCGTTTTCATTTCTTCACTGGAACGTTGGCGGTCTTTCAACCAGACTTAGTGATCAGCAATTTTTATCTTACATCCATACATTTGATTTTGTTTGTTTGGTGGAAACATTCTTGGAATATTTGGATTCTGGTTTGTTCCCTTATCACCACGTATTCTGTAAACCAGCAATAAAATTAACAAATTAACATCTCCCCTCACACACACTCTTCCAATCTGATGTTTTTCTTTCCCCTATCACCTACTCACCTTCTCTATTTTACATTTTGTACTCTATCTTTTCCACATTCAGTTCTCTCTCTCTCTCTCTCTCTCTCTCTCTCTCTCTCTCTCTCTCTCTCTCTCTGTCTGTCTGTCTGTCTCTCTCTCTTTCTCCTTGCTCAATCCCCCCTCACCCCCCACCCCCCTCCCCCACCCCCCTCATCTCAATCTCCCCTTTTCATTTGAATATTTCTCCCCCTGCCATTGATTTTCAGAAAGGATAATTTCTAATTAATGATAATAATAGTCATCATTATGATAGAATAATGATAATAATACAAATAGTAATGATGGTAATACCATTTATTTTCAGTCTAATATCATCATCTTAGATAAACCGACTACAAATAAATAAACGAACGATCCGTTCTTTTTAATCCCCGCCCTGTAGGTAGCCATAATCCGTTTTCGGGGGATGTGGGGCTGTTTGCTGGATAGTTTGGATAGTAGCAAAAGTAGTAGCAGTGGCGATGGTGGTAGTAGTAGTAGTAGTTGTTGTAGCAGCAGCATAGAAGCAGCAGCAGCAGCAGTAGTAGTTGTAGTAGCAGTAGTCTGTGGGTAAAGACGTGCTCGAGATGAATTGAAAGAATTACTTGCACTCTCGATTATGCTATAAAATGTATCATTTGTTCAAGGGATGTGGTTATAAGTTTGGACTGTTGTAAACACATTCAGAACAGCAGTGGTTTAACCCTTTGAGCCCTGAGTTCCTGAGCAATTTTAACCCTTCTGCTTGAGCTCCTGAGCCAAAATTTGCAAATAATTGGTATTAATTAGTTTAAATGTTTTGATAAGATCGCTGGAATTCCAGACCAGCTTAAGAATGACACTTTAATGTCACAGGTGGGCTTATCACTTTCTTTGCTTTATTGTCCAGTTAGGTTATATCAATTAAAAATAATATATGCAAATATTCATACAAAAAGATACATCTTCCATATCCTTCCCCCTTTCGCCTTAAAGTGTGTTACGAAGGCCTGAATAGCGTGTTTAAGACGGAAGCCAAAAACAAGAAGACGGCAGACAATTTGACAAACGGATGAACGGAAAGTAAAGACTCCCCATAGTTTGGGAAACCATATAAAACATAATGAGCTCAGTTAATTTCATGTCTAGACAATCCTAATACATATATTAACAGGTGAACTCCTGGTGCGCCAAAACATTAAACCCATCCTTGTGTCTGTTACTTGGATAAATTACAATCTGTCAAATTTCCTCGACGTCATGCAATCATTCAGACGTAGTTTTCGGTCAAAGGAAAGGAGAAACAAAGACTGCCTTTAAACTATAATGGAGCCTGGAACTCACAGAATGCCGCATGTGAGTCAGTACAGGGTTGGTGAGAAATCGACATACAGGAACAGATAGTCAGATGTTCATGGCAAAAACAGTTAAGAGTTGTTTCTTCTATCATCTCTCTCTCCCTGTCTCTGTCTGTCTCTGTCTGTCTGTCTGTCTGTCTGTCTCTCTCTCTCTCTCTCTCTCTCTGTGTGTAAATATATCTCACTTTGTCTACCCGTCTTCTTCCTTCAGTAACCACTGAGGGCACGGAAACTCTCGGGCTCTCAGGCTCTCAAGAGATACACACCGTCTGCCGGGGAAGATGTCTTCTTGCAATTGTAGCACAGCCACGTCAGAACTCGACTCCTATTGGACCTCGTCACTCCCCTCTCTATATCTGCCCATCACTCCCCTCTGTATATCTCTCCGTCACTCCATAATAATGATCTTAGTTGTCCTTTATGCAGACGTGCTGAAGAAACCGAACTTCACTTTGTGTTGTGTTACCCTGCTTTGAATGACCTTAGACATGAGTGGATTCCACAAAAATATTATAGACACCCTACTTTATTTCGACTTGCCATGCTAATGTCATCAACTAACGAAACTGTTATAAGACAGTTTGCTATTTACTTATATAAGGCTTTTAAGTTTCGCAGTGTATTATGTAGTTAATTATTATTAGTTGTGCATTATCCGATTTGTGGATTATCATTTGCAGTTTATCATTCACTTCTGTAATTTGTAAGGTTTTGATTTTGAATGTTGATTCACTGTACCCCCTTCATGAGGGGCCATGGCCTTTATTGAATAAACTATCCGTATCCGTATCCCCGTCACTCCCCTCTGTATCTCTCCCCATCCCTCCCCTCTGTATATCTCCCCATCACTCCCCTCTGTATATCTCCCCCGTCACTCCCCTCTGTATATCTCCCCATCACTCCCCTCTGTATATCTCCCCGTCACTCCCCTCTGTATATCTCCCCGTCACTCCCCTCTGTATATTTCCCCCTCCCCTGTTGCCCAACCCGCCTACACCCCCAAAGACATGGGGCGTCGGTCAGTCTGTCACAAGTCAGTCGCACGTTTAGCTGATCACAGAAGCTGTTTTGCAATAATTTATTGTTACAGTACTGGAGGGGGGCGGCGGGGTGGGGGAATCGACGTCGACATATCTGCATACAAGCTTGGATGACAAATTTTCCAAATTCGAAAATAAAAGAAATCGGTTAAAATCTCAGAGGCATTTCCAAATATTTGTGGTATGGAGGATGACCTCTCTGTCTCTGCACCTGCCGTGTTTTTCTTCTCTCTGCATGTGTGTGTGTGTGTGTGTGTGTGTGTGTGTGTGTGTGTGTTTCCATCTCTTCACACACACACACACACACACACGCACGTGAAACAAGAAAAAGTAGGTGTTGATCCACAGAATACAGGTATGGAATAGTTTTGATATTCTGCGTATTTTGCATGACCTCTAATGGCTTGGCTTGTCTTGAACCGCCAACAAATGGGGCGGATTGTTGACCTAGAGGTAACGCGTCCGCCTCGGAAACGAGAGAATCTGAGCGCGCTGGTTCGAATCACGGCTCAGCCACCGATATTTTCTCCCCCTCCACTAGAACTGCTAGTCATTCGGATGGGACAATAAACCGAAGTCCCGAGTGCAGCATGCACTTAGCGCACGTAAAACAAACCGCGGCAACAAAGGTTATTCCCGGAAAAAAAAAGAAAAAAAAAACTACTTCGATAGGAAAAAAAATAAAACTGCACGCAGGGAAAAAAAAAAAGAAAAAAAAAGGGGGGGGGGGGGGGTGGCGCTGTAGTGTTGCGACGCGCTCTCCCTGGGGAGAACAGCCCAAATTTCTCACAGATAAATCTGTTGTGAAAAAAGTGAAATACAAATTCAAATACAATACATTGTCTAGAAAAAAAAAGAAGAAAATTGTGATTGTGAGGTCGTGTGTAACGAATTATTTTTACTTAAATCCGTAGGCCTGTGTTACTTTCAACCGGCACCCCATCCGAACCAAAAAAGCAAAACACGGACGCGAATCAAGTTTTTTTTTTTTTTTTTTTTTAGAAGAACGCAAACTCACATTTTCTTTTACTTTTTGATTAACTTAATGATATTAATAAATATATAATCAAAGAAAGAAAACAAGTGTTCATTTCCCAACTCAATCAAAAAAATAAATTCATTATGCCAACTCACTCAAAAAATAAATTCCTTTCTCCCAACGCACTCAAAAAAATATAAACAAAAAGTAACTAAACACACACACTACAATGACGGCCGCCCACATCTTAGGCGCCGACACCCCCCCCGACGGACGCCGTGGAACACTGGGCACCACACCAATGGGTGGTCCGCCGTTGGAAGTAGCTCCTGGCATGGCCGCTCTTCCTCAGCAGGTAGTCTCTCCCCGGGACGGCAGTGGTCCAGCGTCTCCCTCAAAACGAAATTAAAGTATCCCTATAAGTCTCCCGACTCAACCAGCTATACCCAAATGTCTGCCCCCAGTGAATACAGATCAACCATTACATTCACATAAAGAAGCGTTAACGCTTACATCATACCAAGCAGCTCCCAAAATTATTCGACTTGGAGCATCCCCAACATGAAAAATCAATATTCAACTCACGTATTTTTTTTAAGTAAAATCTTTTTCCACATTAAACACAAACCAGTCTTAGTCGAATATTGGAAAAATTATCAAGAACAAAAATATTTAGTTTCTTCGGCAAAATAAAACAAATCAGCAAATACCTAATGTCCAGTATGCCTCGATGCTGTTCACAACGGGAATGCTTCTGGCCCACAAGTCAAACAGCAATGACTGGCATCAGCAAAAATAAACCAGTTCAGGGAAACGGAACTGGCCTAATGTTAACAATTAACAGTTTTAAAAAACGGAATTCACGTGCTTCACAATATATCGCACAACAGAACATCGGATGGGAACCTTATGTTCCTGCGTGAAAAAGTGTCCGCATTTTCAAGTAGACATAAAAATCAACACACACACAAAATACCATATAAAAATTGTCACCGACAACACATGTACAAAGCGATTTGTTACATCGTGGGGCCAGACAAACTGCAATCATTCTCCCTTCTGCCATTCTTCTTGCTGTGTGAGCCTGCCTGTGTCTCTTCCCTGCTCTGTTTTCATTATTTGTGTCAGCCTCTAGGTCGGTTGGTCAGTCTCTCAGAATGTGTGCCTGTCTGTCTATCACTCTCTCTCTCTCTCTCTCCCCCTCTCTCTCTATCTCTCTCCCCCACTCTTTCTTTCTCTCTGCATCCCCGCCTCTCTCACAACACACACACACACACGCACACGCACACACACACACACACACACACACACACACACACACACATATATATATATATATATATATATATACATACATATCTTTCTTCCTCTTTCATTCTATCTTTCTCTCTTTTCAGCTACATCAACGTCCATCCTTAACAATATAGCTAGTTTGAATCATCAGGCACTCAGGATAAAATGTCAGCAGTACTCTTGCTGCTGCGCACCTGAAGATATGGCCAATGTGAAGATGTCCAGGTTGGAGTTCCTTCGTTGTTTTCCTCCCCACGGCTCACAGTGTTCTGGGAAGGTTGTCCCCATACAAAACCATTGTCACTACCTGGAAGGTACCCCTCAACACCCTGCAGTCAAGAAGTCCTGACGATTGAGACGAGTGACCATGTCCTTCTGGGTAGCACTCTTTTTCGAAAAGAGCAGCTGAGACAGTTCTGGAGAAACTTACATAATTATTTGTGGAACCCCCACTTTTCCTGTTTCTAGTTCCCTCGTCTTGTCTGGTACCGGCAACAGGTTGAGGGGACTGATAACACTGTCCGCCCAAATGTGATTTTGGTTCGAAAGTCTTGAGTTCAGAAGGCTAGACAAACTGATTGGTGTTAAGCCTCTCTCTCTCTCTCTCTGTCTCTCTGTCTCTCTCTCTCTCTCTCTCTCTCTGTCTCTGTCTCTCTTTCCCTTCCTTCCCCCTCTCTCTTTCTTTATCAGTTTATCTGTCTGTATGTCTGCTTCTCTCTCTCTGTCTTTCTCTCTCTTTCCCTTCCTTCCTCCCTCTCTCTCTATCTCTCTCAGAGGCAGGCAGGCAGGCAGACGCACACACACACACACACACACACACACACACACACACACACACACACACACACACACACACACACACACACACACACACACACACACACACACATGGGCGCACTCACATGAACACATGACACACAAACACGTGACATACTTTCACTCAAGCCGCATGCATCAACCACTACCCACCCACATATAGCTGGCACACGTGTGGCTCGTGTATATGGAATCACCTCGTGCTCTCAGGGGAAAAAAAAAAGAAGAAGAAGGTTTAGACGCTTTTGAATGGCACATTGCAAAAACACTGTCATGGTGGTACTTATTTGTTTGTTTGTTTTGTTCTGTTTTTCAGCAGAACGCGATAAGCGGTGAAAGAGAGGAAACACATGTGCCGGCACAGCCAGCCAAATGTCACTGTCATCAAACATTTAGCAGGAGCCCGATAGTTTCCCCTGTTCCCCTACTACTTCTCTGCCCACACCCTCACCCCCCACACCCTCCGCACGCCTTTCCCCCGACCCGCACACCCACACACACCTTCTGAGCTCCGGCTTGAATCTTTGACATTCCAGATGCAGACCTGATGTTTACGCTGCTACCTTCACGGATGAGGGCTGGTTTGGTGTGGATGCAGGATGTCTAGGGACCTGGTTCCCTGCATGAAACAAGGGATGGGAACAGAAAGATTAGATTTGTACCTATGTGGTTCAGCAATGTATTGCTCTTGTGTTTGAAAGTGTTCCACATTTGAAAGACTTCGATACAGAACGTTAAGACGTGTTGATTCCTTTGTAAATTAGATATATCTCTCTCTCTCTGGTTAGAAGGAAACTCGGACCAAATAAAACAATGCCAAAGACGGATGTACTGGCAGTACAACGTGACTCCGTGTTACGGATGTGATCTCTCTCTTTCTCTCTCTCATTCACGCACGCACACACACACACACACACACACACACACACACACACACACACACACACACACACACACACACGCGCACACACACACACACACACACACACACACGCACACACACACACACACACACACACACACACACACACACACACACACACACACACACACTTATCTGAAAGCAAAAGGCAAGACTGAGAGGATACAAAAACAGAGAGACAAAACACATACACATATACAGAGAGAGAGAGAGAGAGAGAGAGAGAGAGAGAGAGAGATGTCATCAGTATACAAGTTCCAGAAACATCTAGGTGTTCAAAAGGTACAGCAATGTTACTGCCTCTGGGATCTGCGTATGGCAAGTGCAACATACTACAGTGACTACCACCATCACCAATATTACTTGGACATTTGAATGAAATGAATAAATTTATGCATGCATAAGAATAGACCGAAGGAAAACAAGAAAAGAACAAAAGAAGCAAAACAAAACAAGATGAAATGAGAAAGCAAGAAAAGAACAACAACAACAACAACAACAGCAACAATAACTGATACAATAAATGAGACATAACTGACCTCTTTGTTACTGCCTACAGTAATTCAAAGATCATAGTTATTTACTGTTGGAAGGGGTGAAGATACTTATGCAGACTTGATTTGAAAATAGGTAGAGAACTGCCCGTTTGTATGCGCAAAGGAAGGGAGTCCCACAGGGATGTACCCGGAAATGCAAAACTAGAGAGAGATAGGGAGACAGACGGCAGACAGACTGTGAGGTGGGCAGTCAAAAAGCTGAACACACAAGTCATTTCATGTATTCCTTAGGAATTTCAATTTTTATCGTTTAGTTAATTAATTATTATCTTTTTAGATTATTTTTATTATTATTTTAATTATTATCTCTTTAGATTATTTTTATTTTCATAATAAAATGAATAAGCCCCCCCCCCCCCACCCCCCCCCCCTGTTTTTCCTTTTATTGGTACATTATTACAAAACGGTCTTTTTGTGATCAGCTAAATGCGTGACAGATTTCTGACAGACTGGGCATTGATGCTCCAGGTTTTGGGGGTGGAGGTGTGGGTGGGGTCCGGGGGTGAGGCATTAGGGGAGAGGGAGATGTATGGAAGGAGCGACGGGAGGGTGCGGGGGGGGGGGGGGGGGGGGGGCAATAGGAATCAAGTCCTACCACAATTGCAAAGAGGATGTCTTCTCCAGCAGACTGTGTATATCCCTCGAGAGTCGGGAATTTCGATGCCGGCGGTGGTTTTGAAAGAAGAAGGAGAGAGGTAGAGAAACTGAGAGAGAGAGAGAGAGAGAGAGAGAGAGAGAGAGAGAGAGAGAGAGAGAGAGAGAGAGAGAGAGAAACATACAGACAGACAGACAGAGACAGAGGGATTGACAGAGAAGAAGAAGAAGATGATGAAAACTACTACAATTGCTTCTGCTCCAGCTGCTGCTGCTGCTACTGCTGTTGCTGCTACAACAACAACTACTACCACCACTACTATTACTATCATCAACACCACCACCGCCACCATATAGAAAGAGAGAGACTGACAGAGAGAGAGAAAAAAACAAACAAACAAACAAACAAAAAACCAGCTTTTGACTGCTTAAGCCATGAGCACTTGACATTTCCTTTGTGTCGATTTCTTACTAACCTTGTACTGATTGACACACGGCATTCTGGACTCTATCACAGTTGAAAGGAAGACCTTTTTTCCTTTGCTTTCCTTTGATCGAAAACTGATATACGTCTGAACAATTGCATGACGTCGAGGAATTTTGACAGAGAAGGTTAGGTTTGAAGTGCAGTCCCACTAGGCGTGCTCCTCTTATAACATATAACAAGAATGTCTAGAAATGAAATTAGCGGAGCTCGGTATATTTCATAGTAATTCACAAAGCATGGAGAGTTTTTACTTTCCGTCCATTTGTTTGTCAGATTGTCTGCCTTTTTCTTCTTCTTTTGCGGCTGCTGCTGTTGTTGCTACCACTGATGCTGTTGCAGCAACATCATCATCAATAACAACAACAACAACAACAACAACAACAACTACTCTACTACTACTACTACTATCATTAACACCACCACCAATACAGGCTCTACGCAGCACCACGAAAACCAATCACACCGGTATTGTCACGGAAAACAGACAGGTCAGTTGGTGCGGTCTTTTTCCCCCTTCCTTTCCAGACGATACATATCAATAAAAAAAAATAAAAAAAATAAAAATCTCCAAGGATTGTTAGCTTCGTCTGTGCGGCCTCAGCGGCCTGCGATATTCCGCTTCACTTTACTTTCCATGGCAGTGTCCCCAGTCAGGGGAAAGATAACTGACCGTGACAGTGTACAACCCGTGGGATGACGACATTAGCGCGTGCAAACTGTCCACTTGAATGTGACCCTATATCAGGCAATGAAATAGGCGAGTAGACGTCTACGTTCAAAAGGA
>NC_134897.1:44873961-44881461 GCF_041734735.1 Babylonia areolata
GGGTATCCTTGGAGACTTGGAATCAAGCGCTGATGCGTTGAAATTAAAATGTTAGTGAGTTAGCTAGTTGGGTACTTCGTTAAGTCGCTAATTAGGCAGTAATTCAGTTAGTTACTCACTCAGCCAGTTAGTTCAATGATTATGTGTTCAATGGCTTGTGTTGTCTGTTCGTTTGCTTGCTTACATCTCCACGCGGTTGAACCTATATTTTTCTGACTAACTGTCTGTTTAACTGTTTCATCATCAGTTCTATAGTTTTCTGAATGAATGACAGAGAAAAACGAGCAGCCAAAATATTGGACATTATTTCTTTTGCATTTATTATCATTTCAGTTCGCATTATTCAAGTGAGGGTCTTAGCCTTTCAGAAACGTTAGCAATGCAGGCATAACATTTTACTTTCGTTACGTTTTTGACAACTTTAATGCCTCCTTGTCATTTTTTTTTCTCGGTCTTTTGTTAATAATGCTCTTCCACCCCCTCCCTCACTCTCACCATGTTTCACACCCTTTCCCTTCGTTTTCCAAGTTTAATCAGGCTTTGAAAGGCTTACAAAGGTTCAACTTCGCACGTGAAACACGTGAGACTTAAACTGGTGACTGTGCATGGCTGTTCCAAGTTCCCCCCCCCCGCTTTGACTGTGGACACTTTTCTTGGAATTATGACCGTTTCCCCGTGTGTTTTCTGCGTCAGTCTGCTTCGTCTATGTCTCTGTGTCTTTCTCTTGTGTTCATATTTCTGTCTTTCCGTTCCTCACTTTGCGTCATTGTCTACATGCTTACTTGTGTCTGTGTCTCTGCCTCTCTCTTTCTCTTTCTCACTCTCTTTAAACTGCTCGTTTAACTCACTCAGTACGGCCAGCCCTCTCTTCTCGTGTACACAGACCCCTCGGGTGGGTGTCTGAATGACCCAACCTTTAGCTTCCGTCGTCAGAATTGTGGTATTCTTTGTCAACATTCAAGTCTTCAGTATAAGAGCCTTCCGCTTGCAATATTTTGATGATGGTAATTGGGGTGAAACGCTGTTTACGTCGTTTCTTTCACCGTTCGTATGGAGAGAGTTAAACTACAAAAAAAATGAGACTGACTAGATTACCAAAGCAAGCATACGAAAGAAATATGAACGAAGCAAGACAGTCTCAAAGCTGGACATTTCAGGTAAAGCAGTGTTTAGATTCGTTTGGATTTTCAGAAGCATGGATGTTTGGTTGGGTAGGAGATGAAAAATTGTTCTTGAATTTATTCAAACAGAGAATGATTAACAGCTACAAACAAGATTGGAACGGTGGGTTGGAACATATAGTGATCGTCTTAATGAATACTGCAAATTCAAATCCTTACTACATCCACAAAAATACCTTCGAGATATTACAATAGCTGAATTCAGAGTGGCTTTGCTCAAATTTCGTTTAGGCGTTAACGATCTTAAAGTAAATAAAAGATATAACAGTATGGCTTAACAAACAAACAAACAAAAAAAAAGTCCCTTTTGTGACGACCTGGAAACCGAAATTCATTTTCTCATCAAATGTCCTGTACATGCTAAATTACGAGAAAAGTATATATTTAAATATGATAAAAAATATGAACACTCCGCCAATCCCCTTGTTGTTGCAAAATGAAGACAGGTGTGTAATAAGAGATATGGCCATGTGTATTTACTATGCTTTCCGTTCCAGAGTGGAACTGGTGTGAAGTTTAATTCAAAATGAAGACAGGTGTGTAATAAGAGATATGGCCATGTGTATTTACTATGCTTTCCGTTCCAGAGTGGAACTGGTGTGAAGTTTAATTCAAAATGAAGACAGGTGTGTAATAAGAGATATGGCCATGTGTATTTACTATGCTTTCCGTTCCAGAGAGGAACTGGTGTGAAGTTTAATTCAAAATGAAGACAGGTGTGTAATAAGAGATATGGCCATGTGTATTTGCTATGCTTTCCGTTCCAGAGTGGAACTGGTGTGAAGTTTAATTCAAAATGAAGACAGGTGTGTAATAAGAGATATGGCCATGTGTATTTACTATGCTTTCCGTTCCAGAGAGGAACTGGTGTGAAGTTTAATTCAAAATGAAGACAGGTGTGTAATAAGAGATATGGCCATGTGTATTTACTATGCTTTCCGTTCCAGAGTGGAACTGGTGTGAAGTTTAATTCAAAATGAAGACAGGTGTGTAATAAGAGATATGGCCATGTGTATTTACTATGCTTTCCGTTTCAGAGAGGGACTGGTGTGAAGTTTAATTCAAAATGTTAAAATTGCGAGGCTGAACGATTGTATATATATTATTTATTTATTCATTTTTTTCTGTTCCTCTTTCTTTCAGTTTTTGTTGAATCTGTTTTTTCTCAGATTTTCAAATCGTTATCTTTATGTACATGTGTTCTCATGTGGACAGGCTGGTGGCCTTTGCATTGAATTTCCTGCGTTCTTGCGTTCCTGCAATCTCTCTCTCTCTCTCTCTCTCTCTCTCTCTCTCTCTCTCTCTCTCTCTCTCTCTCTCTCTCTCTCTCTCTCTCTCTCTCTCTCTCTGTGTATTTCGATAAAAGCTGTTTTGTTTTGTTTTAATGGATTAAGCAGAGTGTGGTATGGTACTTGTGGTTACATAAGAATTAACCCTATCACCCCCTTGTCAATAGACCTATGCAGGTAATGACAATAAAATATCAAAGCGTCAAAGCGTCTCTCTCTCTCTCTGTGTGTGTGTGTGTGTGTGTGTGTCTCTGTCTCTGGGTCTCTGTCACTGTCTGTCTTTGATTCGTTCTGTCTCTGCCTCAGTGTCTCTCTGTCTACGTCTCTGTCTGTCTTTCTGTCCTCTCTGTCTGTCTGTGCCGTGTGTGTGCGTGGGTACGGAATTGGTGAGTATCAGTGGAATGCGCTGTCCTAATTCATCCGCTATGCAGTTCTGCCTCTGTCCAGGTCAAGTAAACGCTCGTTTCTTTTCTTTTTTTTCTGATCTTGTTTCATTGTTTTGTTTATTGGTTTTCATTTCTTTCTCCTTCTTTGGTCTTTGCAGTGACACAATCATCGAGGAAGTAATGTAAAGGCCGTCAGCACGCCCTGCTGCACCTCCATCCCTTTCCCAGTCCCCGTTCTCTCTTCAGAGCGGGCGACCAAAGGTATGGGTCATAATTTATTCATAGACAAGAGAGCAAGTCTCTCTATCTCTCTGGGAATTGCCTCCCCTCACAACAACTCTCTTGACTGATGTGAAAAGGCAATGAAACACAATGGCGTTCCCTGGCTCGGCCTTGTCATATACCCCAACCACCTCACATATTCGGAATCGTGTATATCCAAAGCGGACAGGTGACCTACGAAAAGGAAACTCCGACCAATAAAAACAATGCCAAAGACGGATGTACTGGCAGTACAACACGACTCTGTGCTATGGATGTGATACCTCACCCCATCTCTCTCTCTCTCTCTCTCTCTCTCTCTCTCTCTCTCTCTCTCTCTCTCTCTCTCTCTCTCTCTCTCTCTCTCTCTTTCTCTCTCTCTCTCTCTGTCTGTCTGTCTGACTGTCTGTTTGTCTTACCCACCCCCCACCCCCCACCCCTCTCTCTCTAACTCCCTCTTTTCAATTCTCAGTTTTCTCTCTGCCCAAGACCCTTAAGGGAAACAGTCTTCGAAAAAAACAGTGTTGCACTGAATGATCAAATTGTTATATGTCCGAAATCCTGTGAGCTTGACCCTGTCCCGTCTTCTTTGTTGGTTGAATGTATTGATGTTCTACTGCCACATATTACTCATGTCATCAATTCTTCCTTACTGTCTGGTTGTTTCCCTGAAAGCTTCAAATCTGCTGTTGTACGTCCACTCATCAAGAAACCATCTTTGGATCATAATTGTTTGAAAAATTATCGACCTGTCTCTAATCTGTCATTTTTATCAAAACTGCTAGAAAAGATCATATTGTCTCAGCTCTTAGCTCATCTGGAGCAGAATGGTTTACTTAATTCCCACCAGTCAGCTTATAGACGTGGTCATAGTTGCGAAACAGCCCTTCTTAGAATAGTGAATGATTTGCTTTCGGGATTTGATGAGGATAAGATATCTGTTCTCGCTCTCTTAGATTTGTCAGCAGCTTTTGACAATATCGACCACTCTATCCTCTTGAACAGACTTAAAACTTCCTTTGGTATTCGTGACACTGCACTAGCATGGATCACGTCTTACCTGTCAGATCGTACACAGAAAGTGTGTGTAAATGGTACATACTCTTGAGTATCTGCCTTGAAATATGGTGTCCCACAAGGGTCCGTCCTAGGTCCTGTTCTTTTCGTGCTGTATGCGGCTCCTGTGTCGGATGTCATCAGTCATCATGCGATGTCGCATGAGAGCTTTGCTGATGACACACAACTTTATCAGTCGGCTTCCATAGCTGAATTTGATGCACTGGTGACTCAAACACAGGAGTGCATTGCTGGCCTAAAGGACTGGATGACTCTCAACAAGCTGCAATTAAATGATGATAAGACTGAATTTATGATAACCTGTCCAAAGAAGTTTCGTCAACATCCTTCCTTTCCTGACTCTGTTCTGATCAATAGCACACCTGTTTCACTTTCTCCCTCTGTTCGCAGTCTTGGTGTAATCCTGGACCAGTCTCTTTCCTTCCAACAGCACATTTCGAATATCTGTAAAGTTGCCTATTTGGAACTGCGTAGAATCATCTCTATCCGCCACTATCTCTCAACCGATGCAACCAAGACACTTGTATGCTCTCTGGTTCTCTCAAGATTGGATTACGGCAACTCTCTTTTGGCCGGCCTTCCCAAATACCTGTTAGACAGACTCCAACGAATTCAGAATAACGCTGCCAGACTCATTTGCAGAGCTTCTAAATTTGACCATGTTTCTCCTCTCCTTCAGTCTCTCCACTGGTTGCCTGTTTCTGATCGAATAGACTATAAGCTATCCACTCTGACATTTTCTGCAGTCAGCGGATCTGGCCCCAAGTATCTTTCTGAACTCATCCATATCTATACCCCGTCTCGCCAGCTCCGTTCTTCCTCTGATACTCGACTTCTCAGGATACCTCACGTCAGAAGTAAGACCTATGGACACAGATCGTTTTCTTTTCAATCGCCAAAGACGTGGAACAAGCTCCCTGATAATCTCCGTCATTCTGATTCCCTCGCATCTTTTAAATCTCATCTCAAAACTCACCTTTTCCCTCAGCAATAAGTTCAATTGTGGCAGGTCCACAACTACATGCATGTATATGAATGTGTATTGTGTGTGCGTGTGTTTATGTAAGTTTGTGCCTGCCTATGTGTGCGTATGTGTTAGGGTAGCTGTTAGATACACATGTATGTTAAAATGTATGTATGCAGTGTGTGTGTGTGTGCGTGCGTGCGTGCGCGCGTGTGTGTGTGTGTGTGGTCACATTTTGGTGTGTGTATGTAACATAGATATAATGTTTTATGTTATCAAAAGCGTTTTTGTAAAGCACCTAGAGCAGATTTCTGGATAGTGTGCTGTATAAGTATCCATTATTATTATTATTATTATTATTATTATTATTATTATTATTATTATTATTATTATTATTATTTTATATATATATATATATATATGTATATATATATATATATATATATATATATATATATATATATATATATATATATATATTATCTAGCCTTGTTTCTCCTAGTTTTCTGCAGTGTCCACTCACACACACACACACACACACACACACACACACACACACACACACACTCTCTCTCTCTCTCTCTCTCTCTCTCTCTGTGTACATATATATATGTACACACCACCACCACCACCCCTCCTACCACCCTCATCCAGCCCCTTGCCTCCTTCCTTACGCCCTTCCCATCCCCACCCCCCACCCCCCACCCACAATTCCCCTTGCTACTCCTTTCAAAGCAAGCGGACGTTCACAACAAACACTGGGTTCATAACTTATTCAAGGACACGTGCAGTAATAAGTCACCCGACAAAGGGAGGTGAGTGGGGTTTCGCCTCTTTCAAAGTGACGTCTCCATGGAAGTTAAAAAAAAAAAAAAAAAAGTAATGAATTTTACCATGTCACGGTTTGCCGTTTATTTACTCAAGACAGGGAATTTGTGGAGTGGGAGGGTGAGAGGGTGGGAGAAGGTGGGGGATTGGGGAAGTCCGTTGAGTTGTAGGGGGTGGAGGTGGGGGGAAGGGTCTCAGTGGAGATGGGGGTGGGGGCGGGGGTGGGTGGGTGGGGGGTCTGGGGGGCAGTTTATAGCTTTTGAAACAGTGGGAGTTAGTGGCTGTGAGGTTCATGTCTTTTCCCGGTTTTCTTTCAAGCACGCCTTTACTTACATGTCTGGGAAAATTGATAACAACTGGTTATATTTATGATACACAACACGCTTTTTTTTTCCTTCTCTTTAATCTACGTGTGAATAGACATGGAAGAGATTGAAACACAAGCACACCTGCCACTGTCTGTATATGTGATTAAATGATATAAATAGATAATTAACTCTCTCTCTCTCTCTCTCTCTCTCTCTCTCTCTCTCTCTCTCTCTCTCTCTCTCTCTCTCTCTCTCTCTCTCTCTCTCCAGTTTTGTTTTCTCTGTTTATCAATGAACTTGCATTGGAGATAATTGAAAATGGACAACATGGTGTTACCTTTGATTTGATTGAATTATTTATTTTACTCTTTGCTGATGATATTGTCTTACTATCTGCAACAATAGTTGGTTTACAACGACAACTGAACAGTTTGTATATGGCGGCAACAAGACTAGAACTGAAGGTTAATATGTCGAAAACAAATATTATTGTTTTTCGTAAAGGGGGGTATTTGGCACGAAATGAGAGGTGGGTCTATGGCAATGAAAGTGTCACTGTGGTGAATGCATATAAATACCTTGGGATTTACTTTTCAACCAGACTTAGCTTTAGTTCAGCATGCCAAGATATAGTTAGCAGAGCAAAGAAAGCTGTTATGATTATTCTTCATGTTTTATATAAGCTGGATTGTTGCTCTTTTAGTTTGTTTAATAAATTGTTTGATTCCCAGGTTCAACCAATAGCACAATATGGTGCTGAAATTTGGGCGTTTGAGAAGGGCTTAGAAATTGAACAAATACATCTGTTTGCACTGAAACGCTTCCTCAATGTTGACAGTCGAACTCCAAATGATCTTGTATATGGTGAAGTAGGGAGGTTTCCAATTTATATAAATTCTTACATTACATGTATTAAGTACTGGTTAAAAATAACGCGTATGGAAGAAAATAGGTTGCCACGTAAAGCTTATAAGACATTGTACAATTTAGATAAGCATGGTAAAAAGACATGGGTTACAAATGTTCGTCAGTTTCTAAATTCACATGGATTTTCTTATGTATGGGACAACCAAGGTGTCCAGTGTATTCCTGGTTTCATAAAAACTTTCAGACAAAGAGTCATTGATTGCAGATGGCAGGACTGGCATGACCATATATATACCAGTGATAGATTTGCTCAATATAGACTTTTTAAGACTACGTGTG
>NC_134897.1:44886461-44891461 GCF_041734735.1 Babylonia areolata
GTGTGTGTGTGTGTGTGTGTGTGCGTGTGTGTGTGTGTGTGTGTGTGTGTGTGTGTGTGTGTGTGTGTGTGTGTGTGTGTGTGTGTGTGAAGGGCAGATGTGTGTGTAGGGGAGGGGAGCGGGGTATATCCATGCAGCTTAATGCGTCAATTGAAGAATAACAACAGCAACAACAAACGACAGCAAAACAAAACCAAAAAAAAACAAAAAATATATATATATATATATATATCAACAGCAGCAACAAAAAAGGGGGCATGAACAATAAAAACAGCTCCAATGAAAACCGCCACCACAACAGCAACAACGAACAATAAACAATAAGCAAACAAGGGCAACAGAAATAACAACAACAACAGGAAACTAGAAGAGGAGGAAGAAGAAGAAGTATAACTAGGGACGGTATGGCTGTGTGCGTGCTGAAAGAATCCGAAACATGCAACGGTTAGAAAGACAAGACAAGACAAGGTAAGACAAGACAAGACAAGACAGAAACACCTCGGCAGAAGAAAAAAAAATGGCGACAAGAAAACCTTCTCTCTTTTGAACGGAAGCAAGCAAGCAGAATCGGTTCTTCTTCTTTTTGGCAACAGGCAGATTATTCTGATTATGTCACTTCTACTCAGGTGCCACGGCTTGCGATTTGGTCCACATTATTATGCTGCATCATGTTCTGTTTTGAAATGGTATCCTCTTTTCACATGCTACTACTACTACTACTACTACTACTACTACTACTACTACTAGTAATCACAATGATGATGCTGATGCTGATGATGACTGATAATAATGATAATGCTAATGATATAATAACAATGATAGCTTCTGAAAGCGGTGACACGACCTGAAACATTTAATGAAAGCAGTCGTGTTGGAAATTAAACGAGCATTACATTACTCACTAATCAGCTAACTGACTTAAATATCACTGACAAACTAACCAACAAACCGACGAATTATCTAACCAGAACTGAATGAAGTCCTTTCTTCAACTTAATCGCTCTTTAAAGTCCATCACAAGAAGCTGAAGACCACTCTTTGTTGTGGAAACCCCCAAACCGATAGACATGTAGATAGATAAACAGATAGATAACATTAATACATAAATAAGCACATGATAATGAATAAATAGAACGAATCTAAACCAAATGAATAGAATAGATAAATAAATAAGTACAGACATTATTGTCAATGATAAGAGCGAATCGAAATGACAAAAAGCGAAATGAACTCAAGGGCCACTGGCCAATAGCATTCTTTCTTTTTGCGCGCTCTCTCTCTCTCTCTCTGTCTCTCTGTCTGTCTCTCCCTGTCTGTCTGTCTCTGTGTCTCTCTGTCTCTCTCTCTCTCTCTCTCTCTCTCTCTGTCTGTCTGTCTGTCTCTGTGTGTCTGTCTGTCTCTTTCTGTCTATCCCTCTGTGGAAATCGTCTCCCTCAACCCACACTCGGTCTTTGGATCCTTCAATCCCCCCCACCCCTAAACCCACCACATCTCTCTCCCCCCACCCCACCCCCCTCTCATACCCTTCTCCCATGGCCCCCTAAATACACTCAGCCCAAAATAAGACGCAACAAAACTAAACTAAACAAAACAAAGTAAACAATCACTCTTGACGAACAAGACAGGACAGGGGAGCGTACTTGGGGCATTTTTCCCTCCGTCTCTACACAGAACATCAGATAACGATAATGCGACACAAATCACAGTAATTGTTTCCAGGCAACAAACAAATGAATAAAATAATGAGAAAACAAACAAGCAAACGAGCGATCATGCAAACGAATACACAAGCACACAAAGTTCAGTGTAGAAGCTTCTTTCAGATAACGATAATCACACTGATCCAGAAACGATATTTTTTTTTGTTTGTTTTGTTTTGTTTTGTTTTTGTTTTGTGTGTGTGTGTGTGTGTGTGTGTGTGTGTGTGTGTGTGTGTAATTCCTGTGCTTTTATCGTGGGCCAACAAAAATTCCGGTGATTCTCAGTTTAGAGTGAACAAAACAAGACATCTGGGAAATAACAGACATGCTTGATCAATTTCGCAATCTGAACTTTTGGCAATATCTGTTTATATATTCGTTTTTTTTTTTATCTTTTATCGTTAATGAAGCAGTAAATAAATGTAAACAATTTTCCACTAAATGGCTGGTTAACTAAGCAGGTATACACATGAGAATGTCAAGATTTGACATGAAAAAAAAAATGATGATGTATGGCTTTTCGCGAAAGTTAGGTGCTTTGTCGATTATATGCCGAATGTAATTAGGTATGGAAAGGTAGCGAATCAAAGCCAGTTGTATAAATTGCGCATCGTTTTATTTCATCGTCCGTGTTTGTCTTCCTTTATCCTGCATGTACTGTTTTGTTTGGAGGGTGGGTGGGTGGCAGGGGGGTGTAGGGGAGGGTTCCCCCGCATACTCCCTTCCCATCACAACTCCCTCCACCCCTCACATCATTCCACAACATACTCTTTTCCATTATGCTGATGACATTCCATTGTAGAAAAAAAAAAAAAAAAAAAAAAAAAAAAAAAAAAAAAAACCGCCACATCGAAATAAAGCTCTTGAAAGTGTCTGACATGTCATTAATCATTTAACGTTTGTTGGAGTCTTGGGGAGACGCCCTTTTCTTTAACTCTTTGAGTGCCGAATGCAGACGAGTAATGTTGTCAGTGTGTAAGGGCTGCTGTCATCTTGCTAAGATAAGACTGAACTATAAAAAAAAAAAGTCAGATTGTTGTCACCCACCATTCTATTTTGGGACGTCTTCCCCTAAGGGTTGCATTGCAATTTTGCTCAGTGAAATAAACTACACCACTTAAAAGTACACGGGACGTAGTAATTGCACCTCAAACACATACCCCACCACGCCGATCTCCTTCACCGAGAGTCAGCTGTCAGGGGATTGTTAACATGGCAAACTCCTACAAATGATGTACCTCTCCGTCTCTGTCTCTCTTTCTCTCTCCAGTAGCACTGCTTTACTTATAACTATATTTGTTTAATTGAATATTTGGATGTTAACAAGCATTACAATGTGATGTTTGTCTATTATATACAAGAATGATGTTCACATACCCTTTCGTAAGGGGCCTAGGCCTATACATGAATAAACCATCTCTCTCTCTCTCTCTCTCTCTCTCTCTCTCTCTCTCTCTCTCTCTCTCTCTCCTCTCCTCTCTCTCTCTCTCTCTCTCTCTCTCTCTCTCTCTCTCTCTCTCTCTCTTAATGAATTACCGCTGCCATGCCTTTCAGTTCTGATTTCTCACTGTCCTATCCAGAAGTGTTGGGCTGCCTGTTGGTGAAGCCTCCTCCAAGGACTTCTGGCTTCGTGGGTTTGGCAGCTGAGAGATTAGGCCGGTTGGTGTGTGTGTGTGACTGCAATCTGTAGCGCGTGAGGTGTGTGTGTGTGTGTGTGTGTGTGTGTGTGTGTGTGTGTGTGTGTGTGTGTGTGTGTGTGTGTGTGTGAAGAAGCAGTGGCAGTCGTAGTAACAGTATTAGTATTAGTAATACTAGTGTTGTAGCATCAGCAGAAAACCAAGAAGAAGAAGAAGAAGCAGAAGAAGAAGAAGCAGAAGAAGAAGAAGAAGAAGAAGAAGAAGAAGAAGAAGAAGAAGAAGAAGAAGAAGAAGAAGCAGAAGAAGCAGAAGAAGAAGAAGCAGAAGAAGAAGAAGAAGAAGAAGAAGAAGAAGAAGAAGAAGAAGAAGAAGAAGAAGAAGCAGAAGAAGCAGAAGAAGAAGATTGATTGATTGATTGAATCTTTAATGGGTAAAGAATTAGGCACAGTAAAGGCCTTTTTACAATTCTGCCCATTTAACGACATAAAAAATAAAGAACGAACGACACAAAACATAAAAATAAAGAAATAAACTGAAATAAAATAAAATAATAAGAACGACGAATAAGAATAGGAACTTGAATAGTCTATTAAAGGTAACAAAGCGATGAAAAAGAAGAAGAAGCAGAAGAAGCAGAAGAAGAAGAAGAAGAAGCAGAAGAAGAAGAAGAAGAAGAAGAGACAGAAGTTGAAACCCGAACAAAAACAACGCCTTTTCTGTTTCCCTCCCATGCCCGTTGCGACACAAACATCTTTCAAATGTTTATATAAAAAGAATCGCTTGAATCATGCTCAGGACAAGGTCCTCAGCAAGACAAAATGTTTGATGAGAGTTTTGGTCCACCCCAACACCCTTTATTTTTGTTTTGTTTCTTTTCTATAGAAAAAAAAACAAACTCTTTTCTTCTTCATATCTGACTAAAGATCCAGTTCCTACCGCTACCGGTACCCACAATACTCCCCATAAGCCCCTCAACTCCCCTTCAATTCCTTCACCCTCATCCCGCCCCCTGACTCCCCTCACACACACACACACACACACACACACACACACACACACACACAACGACACAACAGAACCCAACCTTCTCCACTTTTTAATTGTTAGAAAACATGCTTTAATAACAACATTGAAAAGAACTGTCGGATCGCAGCAAATTCAGTGCAAGCAAGCTCACACAGCGACACAGGCATCTGCTCAATAAAGATCGACGCTTGAAAGCGGCCGTGTGACCAGGCATGTTCCTGTTGGACTTAGCAGCACTCAACTGTCCTCTGTTCCGCTTTAATCTCCTGAACCCACCAATCCAATTCACCCCCTCCTCCTCCTCCTTCTCCTTCTCCATCTTCTCCTCCTCCTCTTCCTTCTCCCTTGTAATCTTTTCGAACGTTTCTTTGTTCTTTTCCAGTTGTGTCTATTCTTCTTTCCATCCCAAATGTGTTGTGCGATGAATCAACCTGCTTTTTTCTTCTTCTTCTTCTCCCCCCCCCACCCCCCACCCCCGCGCCCCTCTTTTTTCCACGTATTGTCTTTGTCTGTCTGACCTTCAAAATCTTCTTCTTCTTCTTCGTTCGTGAGGTTCATATCCCACGTTCACTCGTGTGTACACGAGTGGGCTTTTAAGTGTATGAGTGTTTTACCCCGTCATTTAGGCAGCCATACT
>NC_134897.1:44906461-44911461 GCF_041734735.1 Babylonia areolata
AAGAAAAAAAAAGAGATTAAAACTTCTTTTTTTTTAAGCAAAATAAAACGACATACAGCGAAAAAAGGAGAAAAACAAACAAACAGAAAACGATGACGAGTGAAAAGGCGTGCGGAGTATACAGGGGATTGAACACAGAGGATACTGTCACCGTCTTCATCTGCACGTGTAGAAATCTTGGATGAAGAGTGGAAAAAAGCAGAAAGCCTCCACACACCCCACACCCCAACAACACATGCATACATAAACATAATTAGGTATCAAATCATAGTATAGTACATTACAATTCATATTGTAGTACAATAGCAGATATTGAAAACAGAAAAGAAAAGAAAATCAAGACATAAAGGTCAAATTAATCACCACACAGAATACAGGAAAGAGGCACGACTGAAATAAAAATATATAAACAGAGCAGAGACCCATAGTCATATTACTGTACATATACAATACTGATGAAAAATCTGACATTGATGTGGCAGGCAATAGCATCCAATCAATAGCGTGCATGTAATACATGAAAATCACAAAAAGGTTGAAAATAAGATGAAACACGTAAGAGCGAGAGCGAGAGAGAGAGGAGAGAGAGAGGGGGAGAAAGAAAGAGGGAGAGAGAGAGACAGAGAGATAGAGAGATAGATGCATACAGAACAGCTTCATACGCACACACACACACACACACACACACATACACACACACACACACACACACACACACACACACACACACACACACACACACACACACATACATACATACATACATACATACATACATACATGTGAAGAGAGAGAGGGAGAGAGAGAGAGAGAGAGAGAGAGAGAGAGAGAGAGAGAGAGAGAGAGAGAGAGAGAGAGAGAGATACAGAACAGCTTACACACACGCATAAATACATACATTCATATATATATATATATATATATATATATATATATATATATATATATATATATATATATATATATATATATATATATACAGAGAGAGACAGAGAAAGAGACAGAGACAGACAGACAGAGACAGAGTGAGAGTGAGAGACAGAGAGAAATGCATACCTACATACATGCATGCATACATGCATACATACATACGTACATACATATGTATAACAGGGAGAGATGGGAGAGAGAGAGAGAGAGAGAGAGAGAGAGAGAGAGAGAGAGAGAGAGAGAGAGAGAGAGAGAGAGAGAGAGAGAGAGAGAGAAGAAATATACAACAAAACACTCTTACGAAGCAAAGTTATTTGCATGCAATGATTTCGAGTGAATTGAACGCGCGGAGTATAGACGGGAGGATTGAACATAAAGGGCACCCCACCCCACACATCTTGAAGGACGGACAGAAAGAAAATTTAAACAGAACGGAAAGGCAAAATGCACAAATTAACAAGCGGACTGTAAGGTAAAGAAAGAGCGAGCGAGACAGACAGACAGAGACAAACAGAGAAAGATAAAGACAGCGAGGCATGCATATAGACATATACATATATCGATATGTATGGAGAGACATAGACAGAGAAAGAGATACAGACAGAAAGAGGCAGACAGACAGATAGATTGAGAGATGAATAGATATGTAAAGAGATAGACAGAGGGAGAGATAGAGACAAAGAAGAAGGAGAACCAAAGAGAGACAGACAGACAGACAGAGAAACAGAGAAACAGAGGCAGAGACATAGAGTAATGTCAGATGAGGACTGTACACAGCTGTTTGACTAATCTCTACGCCAGATCTTTCATACTTGGCGGCACAGTTAATTTGAAGATTGATGGGTTTCATTATGTGTACATTTATGTCTTTTTTTTATCTTTCTTTCTTTCTTTTTCTGTCGTTATTTCGGTCTTTCTTTTTCTCTGTACTTTTTTAACGTTAGTTAAAATACAACTAACAAGACTTGACTGATATTATCAATACCGAAGAAAAAAGATAAAAACCGCCATACCGTAGAAATAAAGATAAAAACCAAAAAAACATCAAAAACAACAACGTAACAACAACAACAACAACAACAACAACAACAACAACAACACACACACACACACACACACACACACACACACACACACACACACACACACACACACACACACACACTGTACATAAATGCACGCACACGCATGTACACAAGCACGAGCGCGCAATCACCCACCCCCATCACACACACACACACACACACACACACACACACACACACACACACACACACACACACACACACACACACACACACACACACACAGTACATAAACGCGCACAAACACACCACATACAAAGATAGAGACATAGCGAGACACATGCAGAGAGAGAGAGAGAGAGAGAGAGAGAGAGAGAGAGAGAGAGAGAGAGAGAGAGAGAGGACTGAAGATGGAAGATGGTTTATTCACATTAGGCCTCAGCCCGTGAAGGGGAATGTGAACAATATCTAACGAGCTATAATCAGGAACATAAGGACTGGATAAGATACAGAAATAAACGTTACAAGTATTTAATCAGATAAAGAAACAGCAGTTTATCTATGCTTAAAGGCTTCATGAAGATAAACAGACACATTTATAACAATGCTATCGTCAGTACAAGATAACAATAAAGTCAATTTAAAGAGGCAAGGGTGTCGATAATATTTGGGCCGAATATATTTTTCTCTAATATCTTTGCTTGCTTCGCAACTGAGAACAAAATGTACTTCATCTTCCTTTGATTGTTAACACATAGGGCACATTAGATCAGAGTCTCCAACTTCTTTGTATTTAAAGTAATGTACAGTCAAATCAGAGATACCTAGTCTAAAATTCATCGTTACATATTTCAAGTTTCTTTCCAGATTTAAACGCAAATATGGCTTTATGTCATGCAAAACACAAAACGTTCTATACACGCCAAACCTTTCACTTGTGTAAATATGTCGATTCCAATCCTGCCATCTACAATCTATTAAACGTTGCCGAAATACATTTACAAAACCAGCTTCACAACCCGCTCCCTGACTTAACCATACATGTCAAAACCCATATTCAAACAAACACGCACGTTTGTAGCCCAATTCTTTTCATCCCTTACATCTAAATCGTATAACAATTTAAATGGCAGTCTGAAATCTTCCATTTGCAAAATTCGTAGCCAGTTGCGTATACAATTAACTGCAGAATTTACATATACAGGATAACGATTCATTTCACCATATACAAGGTCATTTGGGGTTCGCTCATCAATGCCCAGATGTCTTTTTAATGAACAGCTTCACAGTGAAACACAGCTTTATCTAAGCCCCATATTTCTGAGCCATATGGGCTGAACTTGACAATCAAAGAGTTTGTTGAACAATTCAAATGAGTTATTGTCAAGGCAGATAACTTCTGCATAATACTTAATAAAGCACATTTGGACCTACTAGCGAGATCTTTACATGCAGCAACAAAACTTAAACGTGTGGAGAAAGACGAACTACGTCATGATTATGTCCGCAGAATAAAAGAAGAAAGAGAGAGAGAGAGAGAGAGAGAGAGAGAGAGAGAGAGAGAGAGAGAGACAGACAGACAGACAGACAGACAGATAGACAGATAGACAGACAGACAGACAGACGGTGAAGGGTTGGGAATGGAGGCTGAGTTAGGGCCCTTTGTGTTGAAATGGCATTTAAAGCGAAACCTTGACCGTGAAGATAGGTCAGGCGGCTGTCAGGAGATGGACAGGATAACAAGAAGTGAAACACTGGCGCGCTAGGGCTGTCAGCAGCTCGGTGTCAACGATATCAACAGACCACTGAAGATTCCATGCCTGCCCGATGTCTTGGACCTAGAGATTGTATCCTTCATTCCTTCCTCAGGTTCCTGCCTGTCCGTCTGTCAGTAAAAGCTAGCGCTAGACTGGTCAAGCAGGAAGAAAAACTGCCCAGCCGCCTGACAGCTAGTTTTCTAAAGAAGGTGTTTGTTGTTGTTGTTTTTTAATTTTTTTTTAAACTTATACAGCTAGTTAGCTCAGACAACCGGAAACGTTCGTGTTTATTTGGGAGAGAAAGAGAGAGGGAGACAGTATTACCTGTTTTACATTACGTCGTCATCTGTAAAGAAAAACAATGAAAACATCAGAATTTATACAAGGGAGAATGAAACAGACAGACAGACAGACAGACAGACAGACAGAGAGACAGAGACAGAGAGAGACAGATACAGAAACAGAGACTGAGAGATGGACAGACAGAGTGACTGACAAGACATTTTTGAACCTGAACAGCTTTCTTTCTTTTCTTTTTATTCTCCTTTTCCTTTTTTTTAAGCTGCCGTTTCGACATTAAACATAGTTATTAAAGAAAACAATTATGTGTGCGTGTGTGCAAAAATGTGAGCTTGTCTTATCTTGTCTATCAAATTAGTATTGTTATATTTCTCAAAACGTGCACATGCCTTCAAGCGCACACCGATTTGTCTACACGTTTTTACATGGTAATATATTTTCGTCAATATTGCTGTAATGTTTGTGCTGCTGCTAAAAACATACATGTTGTTTTGTTTGTCGACACTGCTGTAATACTTGCGCTTCCATCACCAATGTAATTCAGCGGACTCATCATCCTCATCAATAATCCAGCCTCCATTCTCTGTGACCGTCCACGCAGGACAAACAAAAGACACTACTGGCCTCTTGCAATTGTGGGGATGAGACCGGAGACCAACGTCCGTTTTGTGATGTGATACCATACGTCATAATGGCGTATTAGGTTACTGGTGATGTACGAGGGTCATTCAATAAATAAGGTGAATTTTTCGGTATAAGGACTTCTAATACAGATAGAAGCTTACTTTTTTTCTTTCTTTTTTTTTCAACGTAGTCTCCCAGCACTGTCACACACTTTTCCCATCTGTGCACAAGCCTCCGTATTCCCTCAGCGTAAAAATCTTTGGACTGATGTCTCAGCCAGTCGCTCACAACACTTTTGACTTCGTCACTTTCAAACTTCGTGCCTCTCTTGAACGCTTTCAAGGGACCAAACAGGTGAAAGTCT